>NC_039266.1:15073063-15238063 GCF_003368295.1 Carassius auratus
ACGCACTTTCACGACTAATTAAGATCTGTAAATGTAATCTACCAGTCGAGCACTTGAACTATTCTGTATTACTCAAGCTGGCTTGCTCTGTGTTAGAAAATCGTGGCCTAGTGGTTAGAGAGTTTGACTCCTAACCCTAGGGTTGTGGGTTCGAGTCTCAGGCCAGCTATACCATGACTGAGGTGCCCTTGAGCAAGACACCGAACCCCCATCTGCTCCCCAGGTGCCGCAGAATAAATGGCTGCCCACTGCTCCGGGTGTGTGTTCACAATTTGTATGTGTTCACTGCTGTGTGTGTGCACTTTGGATGGGTTAAATGCAGAGCACAAATTCTGAGTATGGGTCACCATACTTGGCTGAATGTCACCTCACTTTTTAAAAACCTTTCTACAAACTAGAAGGGGAAAAATAACCAATACTCTCGGAAAACAAAAAGAAGGCCACAGGTTAGACTAATCAACAGACTCCTCAGACAAGAGAGATGCAAATTCAGGTTTCTCTCTAATTCAGTAGCTAAGAGATGGTGAGAGGGAGAGTGAAAGACGAGAGCAAAACAGAGCCTCCAAGCACAGCTGAATTGAACATAAAGTGTGTTTTCTCATGCTAATTCCCTGCCAGAGTGCCAGGGAGGAAAACAAAAGCAGACGAGAAACCGTCACTAAATGCTGTAAGAAGGTGCACAAAGGACGAGCTAATGAGGGGAACCTTAGCGCTAACTAGAAAAACAAGAGGGCAACAGAAGGCACTTTTTAAAAATGAAAAGATCTTCATAAAGCGTAAAGGTTGTCACAGGTACTTTAAATGTATAGTTAAACAACCCTAGATCGGTGCTTCTCAATTGGTTTGGAGATCCAAGTTTTAAGTGGTCCACCAATGCATCAAAATTGTATGCTGCATATGCAATAATGACTATTAAATCACAATAAACTGCCAAGCCTAATAATAAGCAAAGATTTTCACATATTTGGTTTGCAAATGTCTATTTTGATGGTTTCATGGTGTCACCAATAATTCAGATGTTTCTCATCTGTCTCATCTGTGACATTTATTTTTCTATCCAAACTATGGTCAATTATATATAATTAAGTTACAGCATATTATTTATTTATTAATCAGAACATATTATGACCCATTTTTTTATCTTGAACCAGCTAGTCTAGAACCACTGTTATATATTAACCATTTTAAGGGTTTGAGCTTGTGTGAATAAAGTTTTTTTTTTTTTTTTTTTTTTTTTTTTAATGGTTTCTGCAACATCTTGGTCTTTATTATTTCCAGAGGGGTGTAAATATCCAAGCACTGCAGTAATGTCTTCCAAAAACAGAAATGTGCTGAGGAAGTCAGTCATTTGGATCCTGAATGGAAAACCAATGTATCATTTACATAAAAATGTGCTGATGTGATTTAGTTTGGCCAGAAGACAGATATCAAGCATATGTCGATATGGGACATGTCTACTATCCTTAATGTAGAAAATGCTTACAAGACAAAAACTCCAGTACAAGAAGTTAATGAACAGTTCGTTGAAACGAACACAGATGTGCATCTGCTCAAAAAACACAAACATTCACAGACCATATTGCAAAATCACTCAGGGATACCACCAGCTGGAGGTTAGAGGAGTGCACCTCTAAGCAGCTGCAATTTACACCAGCACAAATGATAACCCAATGTAAAGCTCAAGACATAGTTAAATGTAATGATTATTGAGATGTGCTAATGTCAATGAAGCACCACAACTCCCACTGTCAAAGCCCTGCAAAGTGTATTTTAATTTCCCAAAGCCTCCAGCCAGCCAAAGACATCATGTCCAAATGATCTGCACAAAATCCTATCTGATAGATTCCACCTAAATGTGTATTAAACCCACCATTGAACCTTCCCTTCTGACAACAGCACAATGGGTGGCTTAATCCTAATCTCACAACAATGCGAAGTAAACCCATTTTAATCCAGTGAGGTTAATTTATTGTCGGATTTTTGAAGGCTCAGAGTGAAATAAGTCAGTGTGGACTGTTTTCAACTGGCATCCTGCATCTTTGAACATAAATGCCTGATATGTTTAAGATGACAACACAGCATTTTAAATCACAAATATCTATAAATATCAATGGGTTACTTGTAAAATGAAGAAACCTATTTCTTATTCACTTCCCTCACTCACAAAGCAACTTGTCTCATAGCAGTTTCAAAGAAGTTAGATCGCTCTCAAGGGTCAATGTATTTGATATATAGGTCTGGATGGGTTAGAATACTAGTCTCTGTGGAGCAGCTCTCTCTGATCTCTCCAAATTAATTGTTTAATTAAGCAAATGAGTGTCTCACATCCATTTGTCATTGCTCATGGCATTGCCTGTCCAAACCATCCCTGGCAATGCTAAACACTTCAAACCACAACATATAGTAAATACAGCTTGATCTGAGCTGTTTTAGAGTTACGGACAGTTTTCTGTTAAACATTACTGTGTATTACAATTTATATAAATCATACGACTGCATCACCTGTGACAAACGCTCAGGATGGTTTTTCAAAACAAATTACAAGTAAGTTATTAAAAATGAACATTGATATTAAATTATATTTGGTTCATAAACACATCCTAGTTATTAATCCTTCCAACTCAGCAATGCGAAGTCAAATTATTGGATAGTTCAGTAAATGCTGCTCCGCTCGCATTCTTGTTTTTGTTACTCAGAAGAGATCACGAGAATCCTACATTTTTAACGACTGCTTATTTTAATGTGTTCTAACTCCAAGGCGTATGCTATCTTTAAAGCATAAAATTTGAATACGATTGCCCCGGGAGAGAAACGAATGTACGTGAATTCGCTTTGATTATGATTCATTGCCAAAGTCCAACGCAATTCAAGAACATCCAAAGCGCGCAGACATGACAGCGGTTCTATGCCTTACCTTCATTATCTGGATAATTCCTCAATGCTTGACACAACACCAATATATGAAAAGGAGCAAGGAAAGAGTAAATCCTAAAGCGAGCCATTTTCACGCGGCTCCACGCGCCCGCATCCCTGTGCGTAAACTTGGGGCTGGTGAGCCGGTGGCTGCGCTGGAGAACTGAACCGAGTCTGAGCTGGAGAGGAAACAGCGCGCCCGCTTGAAAGAAGATCCGACACTGGCATGAGCTGCACTCCCTGGCCACAGCGAGCGGGATGAAGGGGGGCGTCACGCGTGTGTGCGTGGCGTCAAGAAGGCGCGCGTGAGTGCGTTTCCTGGAAAACGTATTTAGTTGTAAATTGTGTAAAAAAAAGTGATAGTTACTGTCTAGATAGATAGATAGATATAATCATTTTCTAATCAGTTATCATTATCATTCTTTATTTAAATCCTGAAAAGTGAGGTTTACCATTTTATGAAACCTTTTTAAAGTTTTATTTAAAAAAAAGAAATGGTACATTCTATTAAATAAACTGTTGTCAGTCATGATATCGATTAAAATCTGGACATAATGTTATTGTTTTAGTATTAATGCAAACAAAAAGTCATTTTATTTATTGTTTGTTGATTTTAAATATAAAACTTAATATGTCAGTACTTTTTGAGCAATTCCAGCACACTTTAACAATAACGTGATGAAATTTATATCCTTGATCTATTTGGTCTCTATAATCATAACAAGAAATGTTCATACTATTGCATCTCTGATAGATAGATAGATAGATAGATAGATAGTAGATAGATAGATAGATAGATAGATAGATAGATAGATAGATAGATAGATAGATAGATAGATAGATAGATAGATAGATAGATAGACTTACATCACCTATTGTCATTGGCAGTTACTTATGGACATTTAGATCAGAGGGTCAAAGTCACTTTACTGTCCTGCTGTGGCAACGTGCCGCCACATTCACCTGACCATGTAAGTCATATCACAGGCATGGGGACGCAAAGTGAACTGACACAACAGAGACCATTAGACCAAAACCTCAATGTTTGGTATTTAAAGATGAAGGTCAAATCAATACTCTTACTGCTCTTGGAAAAAGGCCACAGTTTTCCCCCCTCTGCCAGTTGGTTCCTCCCACGCAGGAGCCCTCATAAGCTCTGTCACCTACCCAAAAAAAAAAATGACATCACATTTCATGTTTGAATGTGATGGCAGGAAGTGTAAATGAGACATCTCTACTGTGTAAGCCCTCTCCAACAATGGCTGACAGACAATCAGGCACACTGCCCGGGGTGTGTGGAGGAGTGCCGGGGGTGTTTATGATGGCTCAGACAAGCCTGTACACACCAGAGCTGAAAAATAAATGCAGTCAGTTTTCTTAGTGCCTCTGTCTTTTTATCTGCATTTCTCTGTCTTTCTCTTGCTGTCTATCACACTATTAGTGACAGACAGGACAGTCTGGAAAAACATGTGCAAGCTACGCTTTAAAATTTCCACAAAATTAAACCTTCCTTGTATGCTTTGCAAATTGCATGTTAATTTAAAGTTCATTTATTCACCCTTGTGTTGTTTCAGACACATAATCTCTTTCTTTTGTGTAAGATAAAAAAATATATTTTAAGCTAGACACTGTTGAATGTACAGTATTTACAATGAATGGGGTATAAAGCTTGTAATCCTTGTAAAGCATGTAAAACCACCATGAAAATGCTTTAAAAGTGTTCCAAACAACCTGAGCACTAAGTATTTTGATGCCATACAGTGGTGTTAAATGAGAAAAAGACCACATTATTCCCTCATAATTTCATTGTCCATGTATTCAGGAACCACTGTGACTGGATCAAATCAATGAGTTGAACACAAGAACCACTCAAGATCCACAACAATAGTTTATTCACAAATTAAACACTGGAGTTTTGCAAAAAGTCGACTTACATTTCAATATAATACTTTAATGATCATTTTATAAATGTTTTATATACCTTCAAGCCTGAAAGCATCAAAACAATGTATAAAGGTCAATAAAATGAAATAATTTTACTTATTTAATATTTATTGACTTACAGATTGCTTTTTGAAACTCTTTAAATATTGTATCTACTTACTGTAAAATAATTTTCCATGAACCACTGTGACTAGATTGAGTCAATATGTTATTATTTGAAAAATAAATCCAATTTGTGGACAAATCATTCATACTGTTTTAAAAATCATTCATACTGTTTTTTACTCTATTAAAAGATCCATTGATGAGATTTGAATCACAAGAACTTTTCATATACAAATCAAACAAACTAGGCTACATATTATCATTGAATAATACTTTTATGGTAGTTTTGTGTAGTTATTCAGCAAGCATAAAAAAAACATAAAGGTGAATAAATTCTGACAGAATTTGCATGAACTATCTCTTTAAAGTATTGTATATCTCTAATCTAAATTTAGTTTCATTTTCAAGTATTCAATGACCACTGTGAATGGAAGTCAGTGAGTTGAACCCAACAAACAAATAAGTCAGATTTGTAAACGAATCTTTCATGAGATTTTTTTGACCACATCTAAATATTATTTGCCAGTTTCTGACATAGGAGACTGTTCTTTAAAAAAAGCATTGCAATTAAACAGGGCCATTATGTTGAGGTTTTGCAAAAGCTCCAAAACAATTTCTCTTTCTCTTTAAATGTCATATTTCTTTACCTTAAAATTACCCCCATCCCCCACCCCCGTATGCATCAGTGACCTGTCAGACGAACCTTCCTGTTTGTGGAAGATGTGGTCACGACGTGTCTTCCACAATCTCTCTCGCTGCACCACATCCCAATATAAACCTGTTTCATTATTTAGCACAGAAGAGTGAGAATCTGTTCCCATCAGCTTGAGAATCCAAAAGCGGTGGCGGTTCCAAAATCTTCATGTCCGCTCTTATTAATGAAGTGGGAGGGGCTTTGACAGGTGTACCAGGGCTGACAAATACATATCAACCTTCAACCTAAGACCTCCTGTTGGTTAGCACAGATAGCTCGAGCCTAATGAGGCTTGCTGGCAAGCTCCAGAGGCCAGACAGAGCACGAATGATCATGTCAGCTGCAGCCGAGAGCCACATGCTTTCATATTTGTCTATCATGGATGTGTAACCATCATGGATGGGTATAGGAAGGGGGGTTTGCAGTGGAGCTCTTGAACTTTGAACAGGGGCCCCTCTGGATTTACAGAATCCTGCTGCTGCTGCTGCATATGGGAAGAGCATTTCATATGGAGAAACATGCAAATGAATGGGTCTCATTAGCCTAATAGTCATGAATACCTCTTAGAAAAAGCCTTTATCCTTTTCTAGGCACCCCATACTTGGACTATGCACTGGTTTTACTGGAGCTTTTAATGTTAGTGAGACAGTAAATATCTCAAAGAGATTGTTAAAGTATTGTTAAATACAAATTATCTTAATACATTGCATATTTTTTACGTATGTGCTAGGCAGATTACTTACCAATTGTAATCTTTTACTGATTCCAAATTACATGACAAAAATTATAGTTAGCAATGTAATTCCTAACATTACACATTTTAGGTAATGCAATCAGAGTACTTTTTCATTACTTTTGAACTAACTTGTTTATCACATTGATTTGATTCATATCATTAGTGCTGGGATTACATGTAATCTGGGCTACATAATTATTTAAATCCACTTCCGCATACTTTCATGAACTTATTCTTTGAACTTGGTAACTCCCAGACTGAACTTCCCAGACTGCTTTGACTATCTTGTGTGGTGCCCACAGAACAGGGCCATCTGGGACAGGTTAAACGTGGGCCGTGCCACTCCACACAGATCTGCTTCTTTGGGCCCCATATACTGACCCTAGGGCTCCGTCTACTGAAAGAGAGTCTTGCCCTGTCTGCCATGGAGTGGGGGCCGGGTCTGAGGTTCCTGCCGCCCCTCTGGAGAGCAAGCATTGTGCACTTGCCTCTTCCCACACTCCTGCTCACCTCTGGTGGGTGGAGTCTGGACCCCCGTCAATCAGCCAGCATGCGGTCCCTGATGCACCACAAGCCAGCACAAAAGAGCTTTTTTGTTTTCATTCAGTTTTGTGCAGCTCTACAAAAGTGTCTGGTGCATAGAAAGAGAAAGGGCTGCTTGCATGTCCGCTGCAGGTTTTCTGGAAGTTGCTAAGGTTTCTCTGATGTGGGAAGGTTACATTGAACATGCACTAAGCTAATTCTAGTAAAATAAATTAAAAACTCTTGCCGACAGTCAGTTTAGAGTCTTTTATAACAGAAAACCTGGCCAAAACACATTGAGAGTTCAGTAAAGGCAGGCAATGTAAGGCCACATGTCTGAGTAAAGTTCAGTGCTCTGTTTATTTAAGTCCTTGGCACTATCTGAAGGATCTTAGATGTTGTATAGCTGTGTGAATGAGTGGCTCACTCTCTGTCACACTGTGACATTCTGAATGGGGAAAAACAGGAAATTAAAGTGCAACTTAATGAAGGATTTTCACCTCTGCTTTTTTTATTGTGGCTCATATATAGGTTAAATCTTCAAAGCTACATTAATCCAGAAGTTAACTCTAATGTTTTTATTCATTCTCTAAAGAAATTATGAATTGTGTTTGCTTGCGCAAAAGCAGTCGTCATGATGCTTAGATGTTGTGGGTTATTGGTGGTTGCTTGGGTATTTAGAATAGCTTTAGCATGTTTCCATGTAGTTGTTTGTGTATTGTGTGTGGTTCCTAAGTCCTAGGTGAAGTTTCAGTAATTTTTTATGATAGCATGTTTTAAGTCGAGTTAAACAATACAGACCAGAAATTATTGAAAAATGTAATGATTTAATAATTGAATTAATAAATAAATTAAAAACACAACAAGAACACTTAAATAAGTACACCGTGTTCGTATGTATATGTATATAGGGATCATAACGGAACAGGTTTAAAAAGTGATTTTTCATTTTTATAGAATAGAATAGAATAGAATAGAATAGAATAGAATAGAATAGAATAGAATAAGCTTTGATTGCCAGGCATGTTTCGTGACAGAAGCTTCCACAGTGTATAACAAAAAAAATTATTCAATTATTGAAGTTTGATCAAATGTTTACATTTTCAATAAAAGATGATACATTTTTACCTGATTCGTTAGATTAAATTAGTGCAATTTAAAAAAAAAAATGTTGACTCGTATACAGATTTCATATTTCTATAGATAGATTTTTCTAATTATTCATGCATATTTACTATATTAGAATGAAATATCTATTTTATCTTTCATAAAAATGTTTGCGTTCATATTTAAATTTCTTTCTTGTGTACTTCCTGTTGTTTGTGAGAACGGTTGACAGACATTGTTGAAAGAGCATATTGCTGGGAAGTATTACTAATATGTACTACACTATTCAAAAAGAAAACGATTTAACACTGCATTAAGATCCTCTTAAAAACCACATTACCAAAACCATCTCCATCACTTTTTCTTTCTGTTGCACTTCCTCAGACACTTACACAACACACCCCTGGAAGAACAAAACCTTGTCAGAGTTGTTTATTTTGTAATGTTTCTGAATATGTCTTCTTCTGCAATGCTTTAGAGGGCACTGGATGTCTCTTTTAGATCACAGAGGAGAGAAAAGACTCCAATCCCTCTGGCGTGGTTATATAATAACCAAGTTTTTGCAGCACTGGCTCTGTGATGTTGCACATCACTCGGGTTCACTGGGTTTCTGCTTCCATCGTCCCTGTCAAAGATGCACCAAAAAAGAATCCCGCTTCTCTCCATTTCAAGGCAGAGAAACGGATCAATCCGTAATCCTCCGGTGCAAATTAGTCTTTGTAATTATTTGAGATCTCATTATCAAACAGCTGCTCTACCTAATTGAATCAATATTTAGTGATAACACATCCAGCATGCATTCAGCTGCAGAGCGGGACGACATTAAACAGGCTACAGCCGATTCTTACGGTCTCTTTAAGTAGGTCAAGATGCAGGGTTTTCCTTCAGAGTTATGCAACTTCAGGCTTCTGGAATACAGTGACTCAAAATACACAAGAGAATGAGGGATATTTTTAAGAATGCATACGCCTGGAATGTGAACATCACATTTTTTATTGCTGCAGCAATAGGATTAGATATATTGCTTTGCATAGCAGATATTTCTGTGTTGCATTCACACCGCTTTTATTGCATCTAGTGAAAATTAACTCTTATCTTTAACACACATTATTTGACCTCTCTCTCTCGGGATGTTAATATTTTTTGCCAAATGTTGACTTTATTAACACCATCTCTTCCTAAACACACCAGGTCCCTTGACAGAATCTCAAATCCTCAACATATAGACTGTTTCCTAATCAGACGCACACAGCTTGGGCTTTCTGCCCCAAAACGTCACTAGTCTGCCATGACCCCTGTTAACCTCTCTATTTAAAACACTGAAAATCCCTTAAGCAAACTCCAGACTCCTATCTCTTCGCCGCAGCCTCTTAACACCAGCCTCGGGAAAAGGAATCAAGAGAAAGAAAGGAGCAAAAAGACACCATGATGTGAATCAAACCCAGAAGTTAGATTACATTTTGTAGTCTTTTGTATGGTCATGACACCAACATTTCCTCTAAAGAGGCCTTTTAGGCAATGAGACTGAGAATCTTGCTGCTGTTTTGGCATTAGACCTGTGCTGTGTTTTATTAAAGATGTCTAAATATGGTTCCAGGACGTTGATGAGACAGGGATGTCCAGTCAAACAGAGTGCAGACGCGCAGACGCCTTTAAGTCTCTGCGTTCTACCTGAGTGACCTGAGAGAAAATGATGGAGCGGCCTCATCTGTGCTGTATTATAGCTGTGGTATATGTGAAAGGTCTCTGTATCGATCTATAGGACATAGTCAATATTCATAACCTGCAATGATAACACTCATTGTCTCTCCAGAATCTGAGATGTCAGAAGGGATAAGGTCAGCCTTTGTCTGTCTAATGGTGCAATGAACAGCAAATATTAATTAATTATTAATATAATATAAATTATATTTTATCACAATTACAATTCATTACAATATTATCATATGTTGATACCTGTTAAACTGAAATACATAAATTACTGTTCAAAGTTTTGTGATTTTGAAAGGTCTCTAATGCTAAAAAGGCATTTCTTTAAAATCAAAATACAGTAAAATTAAAAATATTATAACATTTAAAATAACTTTTCTATTTAAATATGTATACAATATGTAATTTATTCCATTGATGACGAAGCAGAATTTTCAGCAGCCATTATTTCAGTCTTCAGTCACATGATCCTTCAGAAATCATTCTAAGATGCTGACTAAAAAACACTTACTAGTAGTAGTAATTGTTGTTGTTGTTGTCATCAGTGTTGAAAACAGTTACTGTATTCTTATTTGTTTTTTGGAAACCATGATACATTCTTTCCATGATTCTTGATCAATAGAATCTATTTAAAAGCATTTCATGAATTTTTTTTTTTCCTTCATTTTATCACTTTTGATCCATTCCATGTTTTCCACTTTGCTAATTAAAAGTATTAACTTCTTTAAAAAAAAAAAAAAAACTTCTACAATATACAATATTTGATGGCAAGTGATGCTAATACCAGTACTGTATTCACTCATGAAATTTATATGTACTGCTGGATCCCAAAAAACATTACTGTGTTATCATGTTTGTTTGTTTTTTAAATGGTGATATCATGCAATGTTTTTTTTTTTTTTGTAAGTGAAACTGTCATTTTACCTCTTTATTTGAGCATTCTCTCCTTCTGTCCAGGCTTTCTGGACACATTTTACCCTCTTGGTAAATCATTTGTAACACCATGTGCATCCTTTTTTCCAAAGTTGTCTATCTGCGGTCTTGCGAGTCCGGCGTCCATGTTGCCCCTCTGACAGGGAGCAGGTGTGTTTTCCACCACATTACACACACTCTGATGAGAGCACAGTGAAGCAGCAGGTGTCTAATTTTACCCAGCCTTCCTCCAAGTGCATACGCTCACATTCACACTACACACACTTCTTCTATAGCAAACCCCCAATTTCACATGATTGAAGGACATTTAAAGACAAGGAGAATGGACATCATAAAAAGAGGCTAAAAAAGTGTTACAGAGTTAAGAGTAAAGCTGAGAAGTGCTCACAGTCATAAAGAAACTCACCACAAACAAAAAGCAGAAACCCTGACAAGCTTCAAGTTCCTGTCCAGAAAGACATTCTTCTTAAAATGCCTGTCTCAAAAGGATGTTACATAAAAGCCTCTATTTTTAGCAATTAAAACAGCATAATTAGTTGTTGCTATTATTGTCAATGCATTCAGATGCACATACTAAAACACTGTAATTGTTTCAAGGCATGTCTATAGTTTATAGGCTTACTCCTCAATTTTATGAAAGGCATTTCACACAAGAGAAGTGAAACCATTTAAAATAAGGCATACAACTAGACAAACTGTTAGTACACAGCATTATTATTAACTCTGAACTGTAAATGATCACTGAGACTTCACTTGCTGCCAACAGAAGAGAATAATTTATAACATTAAAAACCAATGCTTCATTTATGGTGGAATTTTGTATCTTCTGTCATATAACTCCACCTGGTGGTCAATATTAAAACAATATTTCATGAAAGCAAGCAACAAGTCCGCTATTTACGTACAATGAACCTGACAATTAACTAAATGCATGAAAGCATACTGTGTTCTGCGTATTAGTGTTTAAAGATGCAGATATCTTTCTTCTGCTTCTGAATCTTTCCTAAGAGGATTCGATTCCTGCTTGTTGAAAAAGAGACTATCAGGTGTTCCTGAAACAGACCTGAAACCATGTGGCTTTGTGGTTAAAGCATTCACTCTTTCATACTGTAATGTTTTAAATATTATTTGAAATATAAATATACATCAGATATTTAGTCAGTTTACTTTTTCTTTTAAAAGAAAAAGAATAAAATGAACAGAAATGAAGTTCCTGGTCGTTATATTTTTCTTTCTTAATGTATTTAATAATAATTCCAAAATCAAATCTGCACAACAACATGCATTTTGCAATATTAAATGTTTCTAAAAAAAATATACAAACATTGAAAACAAAAATACATTCTTGATTAGAGATTATAAAATCTGTGAAGCAGAATAAATTCATTTCAAAAGAGATTGATAATGTACACACTCAGCATAAAACAGTTGTGAATACTTATTTTTGACATCTTACAAATTAAGGTTTATGTCAGCTGGCAGGTCAAACAATACATTCCAAAAGTAAACAAACAACTCAAAATGTATTTTTATTCTTTTGTCTGCGTCTCTTTCCTTTGTTATTTTTGTTCCGTCTCTTGGCATTTTGGCTTGGCAAGGCTTTTGGATCAGTCGTTTTTTTCTGGTCCACCGTTCTTATAATTTTTTTGATCCATTCTGAATCTGGATCAAAACACCTAATTTTCCTTCCTACAGTCAACAAGCTAAGAAGATAAACAATGAAAATAATGGTAAAAATCAATTTTATTTGGATGCTAAATTACTATTTAAAGCACTGTAAGCCCTGTCAACTTTAGTTTTACAACTTGTTTTTAATTAATTTGTAACTTCATCAAAAAAAAAACTGAATAAACATCAAGTATGGGAATTTCTTTACTTACACAATTGCGTTGATAGGGCACACTCCTGCTCTCTGAACTGTGTAACTCAACACTCTGTTTTTGTGTATTCTGTCTTTGCTTGTCCTCAAACAGCAGGTTGAAGAAAGATGACTTGCTTCTGTATGACAAAAAGAAACCGCACTTATTTTTGAAATATTAAACAGTTTCTGGACTTTAACTTCTGATTTATTTAAGCATTCAAATTGAAAACACACCAACCCTTTCCAGGAATCATGAATGAGTAACAAAATGTAAACTTAAACTCACCTGCAGTAAGGCAGAGCAGAAACAGCACAAGGCAGAAAAGAAGACAGACGAGCGACCTCATGACGGCTGTACAAAGAGACACTAACTGAAACTACTCCTTACATAACCTTAATATTTCTCACTTTCAGTTTCTCCACTCTTTTGTGCACATGCACACACACACACACAAACCTCAACCTCCAAAATGGGTATTGTGTATGTGAGAGAATGTGTTCGAATGAGCCTCCATCTGATGAGTGGAAAAAGCCACTACACAGCTTGCCACAACGTGGGTAGCTACTGTAGATGAATGGAGTTGCATTGCGAAAATACATGAACAACTATAGATAAGAACTGCACACTTTTATGACTAGTGATAATGCATACAACTTGAGTTACATGCAATGCTTCACTATGTTTCCTTTATGATCATAAGAAAATTAATAGAATGAGGCCATAATCATTATAGCCACTTAAGGGGGACAAGTATCCCCCAAATCTAGAACTTATCAAAATGGTACAACAAGTTACACAGCTGTCTATGGATGCTCAACAATGTCAAAATGATTGAGCTGGCCAATCAAAGAAATAGTGAAAAAGAGTGCAAATTCCAGGGTGAAGTGTCTGTTTACCATTGAAAGAGAGCGAGGTAAGATGGAAGTAGCAAAACTGTTAACATTTAACAACTGTTTAATGATATTGTTAAACGACTGACAGAAATATCCAGAAATCCAGAAATATTGCAGAAATGCAATCCAGCTCAATGCTTTCTTCAAATTTCAGAATTGTAAAATATGGTAATTGCAAAACATCATTTTAGAGTTAATGATGAAGGTTTGAGCCACTGATAAGCAGTTATGAAGGAGAGAGATTAAGCATGAATGAATTATCTGAGCAAGTAAAACTGCTTCAAAAACAGCAAATTGTCGCTGATGAGTAATGTAATTTCATTTTTCTGTCGCAAATTATTTTTATGAAAAAGGTCTATCATGTGTCTGTACTGTAAGAGATAGGAAACATACTCTCCAAAGGTAATAAATAGTCGTTTGGAAGGACAGACATTGTTCTTTGTTTACAGAACAGGATCCTTCTAATGGCCAGTTTGACCAATATCATTGTATTGTTGCATACTAGTATACAAATCTTTATTTGACCCTCTAACTTTAACACTCACTATTCTAATTCTATTCTTTAAAAAATCTAACTACCTTTCTAATCTTTTTGTATTTCTATTCTATTCTTTTCATTTATTATGCAATTGTATATGTATGTGTGTGTGTATGTGTAAAGACCTCTAACTAGCTTGCTCTATTCTTTTATTTTTTATTCTATCTGTTTTCTTTTTATTTATTATATTAGTTAAAATCCCATGTTACGTGTACTGTGTTAACCTAACTGAGATTTGTTATAGCACTTTGTAACGATAAAAACTCCATATACATCGGGAAGAAGGAGGCGGGAACCGGCGCACAATCAAAACATACTTTAATAATCCAAAAATAAACAAAACAGCGCGTCAGCCCCTCACGCCGACTGACGCGCACAAATAAAAACCAAACACATAAAATAATATCCCAGGCCTGGTCCTCTCTCGTCCTTCACGGTCGTCACTCCAGTTTTATATCCTTCCATCTCCTACGTGGGACTCGATACTGGCGGTGGGGCGCAGGTGTAGCTCATCTCCAATCACTACACCTGGCCTCACTCCTCGTTCCCACGCCTCTCGGCCCCACCCCACTCGCCACACACTTATATATCATTGCTCTTTTTGTTGTTTTTGATTGCTTCCACTGTCTTCATCTGTAAGTCGCTTTGGATAAAAGCGTCTGCTAAATGAATAAATGTAAATGTAATACAAATGCAACCATCATTCCACACCACAAAAACCTGACCTGCTTTTATTGAATAAAAATTGCTCAGAAGAACCACTCACTTTAGAACCGTACAGATATAGACATATCTGTAAATTCATGCATTAACTGGCTAAAAAAAAAAATGTCAATATGCTTTACATTTAAATCCTTGCTCTACTGAAAACATGAGACATGCACATGACTTAGTTTAGAAAACACATTGTCAACCAGTCTATTCTAATCTAAGCACCCACATTTTCTCAACAAACACACCCTGTGATCTACTCCACCTCTTCTCAAACCAAGGGGAGTTCTATGCATCATGCAAGGGGTCTTTGTTTCCCATGTCTATTGTCTTGTGTGTCAGCACATGGGTTTGTTGCTGTTTTTTTCAGCCATATGCCTCTCTAACCCCTCCTTGTTTCCTCTTTACCATGCACTTTTTAGCCCTTGACTAGTCCTTGTTGGTCTAATTTTGCTCACCTGTTCCTTGCATGCTTTCACCCCTAAAGTTCCCCTTGTCCTCTTAATTCTGCCTGTTTGTGGTCATGCTCACCCTCATCTTCATGCTATCTGTGGCTTTGGCTAAGTATGTGTTCCTTACCCCTTGCCTGGATTATCTTGTCTAGCCCCTTGTAATTCTATGTTCTAGCCTTGGTCTTTGTTTTTGGATTTTGTCTGTTTTGACTTTTTGATTTTAAGTATTCATCTAGTTCTTTTAGTCCTGATGTCTTGTTAGCATTTTTGGTTGATATTTTAAGTTTGTGTTGGTTAAATAAGTAATTATTTCCTTTTTGTCTTGTTGTACTTTCCTGACCTGTTTCCTATGAAATCCTGCCTGCTGGTTCCCCCTGCCTGGCACATGGTCCACTTCAGTCTGTGGTCAACAAGTACTTGAGCTCAGCTTTGTGGTGCCTTGCACTGTCCTCCCCATCTGCACAGTCTTGCTGTTTCCTCTGCAGCTCTTCTGCCAGTTGATGTCTGAGGCCATTCCGGTATTAACTGTCTCATCTTTTACCTATGTCCCTCCTGATAAATCAGCAGTCAAGCTAGTTTCAGACACCTTGAGTAGCCTGAGATTGCTGCATCCATCCTTGGGACGGTCAAACCAGTTCCACACACTCGTGAGTTGACTTAGACTGCTGTGGCTATCCTTGCCCTAGTAAAGTCTGTTCCAGTTATTCCAGATTTGACTGACTGCAGCCATCACTGTGTCAAACTTGTTTAAGACACTCCTGAGTTGACAGATCACTGCAGCCATCCTAGCCTCAGTTAAATCTGTTCCAATCATGCCTAAGGTGACCAGTCTGCTGTGATCTTCCTTGCTTCAGTTAAACCAGTTCTAGACACCTCTGAGTTGGCCAAGACCACTGGAGCTATCAGTGTCAGTCAAGTCAGTTCCAGGCAATCTTGAGTTTATCCAGACTGCTACACCCATTCTAATGGCAGTAAAGTTACAGTTATGAAGTGTTTTCCTAAGCCACCCAGTCTATTTGATTTATAAACAGACGTTATGCCACAGACTGTTCCAACTTGTCATGCCACGCCTACAGAAGTTATTTCATTGTGATTGTGATTGCTCCTGCCTGTCATTTTTCACCCACTGAATTTGTTACTGTCTTGCCTGTTATGTCAAATCCACAGAAATTGTCCCTAAAGTCATGTCACATCATGTTCATGGAGACTATTTATATCTGTCAAGTCATGCCTTAAGAGAAAGGTTATTCCTACCTTTCATGTCTTGACCATATAAGGTTTTCATCAGGTTGTTCCCAACAGTTAGGCCATGGCCACAGACAGAGTTCCTTCCTGTCAAGTTGTGGCCATATAAAATGTTCCTGTCTAAGGTTGTCCACCTAGAGATTTGTTGTCGTTTTGTTGAGCCTACAGTGGTGGTTCCTGCTAGTCAAGTTTTGTCCTCAGAGATCAGACCAGTTCTCAGCTGTTTCTGATGAGCCTTGGATGATGTTCCTAGTGGTTGTGTTCCACCCAAATCTTGTTCCTTTCAGTTTTGTTCTTGAAGATTGATCCTATCTGTCTTTCTAAGCCAACAGAGGTTGTTCCTGCTAGTCAACTTCATTTGTGCCCTCTACCCACTTTCTGCACTCTGGCCACAACCATCCTGCACCTATAGCCTGGTCAGTTGGGAGGGGGTATATTTCATTTAAGCATTTAGCAGACACTTTTATTCAAAGCGACTTCCGGTGCATTCAGGCTATTTTTTATTTTTACCAGGATATGCCAGGGACAGTGCTCTGGCTCAAACTTCTCTCCCTCTCACTTACTCAGATGTGCGTCATTGAATATGCTGCATGAGTGCCCACTTCTGGCGGAACCCTTGCAATGGGATGAACTAAAATGTCCTAAGCCCTTGATAAATTCAAATCTGCTATGGAGTTAGATAATTGTTTACTTTTTTTTCTCAAGAATTTGTTTGGTGCAGCATTTTATTTATGCTTGGGCTGTTATAAATGTAAATATATATATGTATATATTATAGAGTTATTTGGGCTGGGGATAAAAAAACAAAATCTGTGATTATGTCACAGTCATGCTCCATTGTTTGTCTAAAGGGTGCATATGAAGTAAGCTCACTCCATTGTTCAAAATCAGGGGGTCGTGGGTTTGTCTATATAAACTTCTCTCATCCACTTCAAAAAGTGGAACTCACTGCAAAATGACAGCAGGGATTTCCCCAAGGGGAAGTGCCTAGGGAAGTTTGCAAGTGAGTGTCAAAAAGTGGAGTGGAACACAGCTTTTGTCCAGTCTTTTTTGGTCTAATTGTGCTCACCTGTTCCCCTTGCCCTCTTGTCTTTGCCAGTTCATGGTCATTCATGCCCTCACTTGCCCTCTGTGGATGTGGCTGAATATATGTTCCTTGACCTTTGTCTTGTGCCCTAGTCTTGGTACTGTTAGACTTCCTCTTCTGATCTGTTTCCATTGAATTCCTGCACGCTAGTTTCCCCTGCCTGGATCCTGGTCCTTTTCAGGGTCTGCAGTCAACAAGTACCTGCACTCAGTTTTATGGTACCTTTCTAAATCATACCTATCTGCCTGGTCTTGCTGCTTCCTTTGCACCTCTTCTGCCAATTGATTTCCAAAGCTGTTTCAGCAATCTTCCATAACTGTCTCATCTCCGTTGCATGTGATCCTGCTGCTGAATCACCTGTGCACCTCACTACACTCTTGAGACTATCTGTCTTGTAAATAAATATCTTTGCTCACTCTGCAATTGTATCCTGCTTCCAGATATTTTACATAATCAATTTTAACAATGTATTTATACAGGGGAAGTGGAAGTCCGCCTAGATTGGAATCTGTCTAAATCCTCACAAGGGATGAGTAAATACTTCATTATGTTCTTCAGGCTTAATAATCAATTCTTTTTGTTTTATTTTATCAGGTTATTGCCAGTAAATGCAAGAACTCCAAGTTCAAATCTAACTGCGATACACACACCTAAGCACACAACCTTTTTATTGGTTGTCAACCACACTGGGGGTAAAAAAACAACAAAAACATGGAGAAGTGAAAACAATATTATACCATATAATGTAAAGTGAGATTAAGCCCATGCGAACAGGGTAACCTAGTTATCTAGTTGATTACGTTAAGAATTGTAAAAAATGTTGTATTAAACTTTTTATGGTAACCTATGTAAATAACAGTGGTGGACGAAGTACACAAATCAAGTACTTGAGTAAAAGTACAGATACATATGGTAAAATATTACTCCAGTAAAAGTACTCCTTTTTCAATTTTACTCAAGTGAAAGTACAAAAGTAAAAAAAAATTTATGTACTTAAGTAAAAAAGTAAAAAAAGGTGTTTGCAATTTTACATAGGCTACTTAATTTAATTTTATATTAGCACATTTTTTTATAATCCTACTGCTCAAAATATGGAGTCAAAATATATTTTTGTTGTTGATATGGACTACACTGATGAGAGTAATGTTCACTGTGAAGCTTACACTGTGATGTACCTGAGAGAAAACAGAGATGAACATCTGATTTTCACCAGTAAGAAAAAAGTATTTTAAAGTTAGTTGTTTTACAGAACATCAAAGTTACAGTACAGACCAAAAGTTTGGAAAACTCATACAAAGAGTTTTCTTTATTTTCATGACTATGAAGAATGTAGAGTCACACTGAAGGCATCAAGGGCTATTTGAGCAAGAAGGAGAGTGATGGGGTGCTGTGCCAGATGACCTGGCCTCCACAGTCACCGGACCTGAACCCAATCCAGATGGTTTAGGGGTGAGCTGGACCGCAGACAGAAGGCAAAAGTGCCAACAAGTGCTAAGCATCTCTCGGAGAACTCCTTCAAGACTGTTGGAAGACCATTTCAGGTGACTACCTCTTGAAGCTCATCAAGAGAATGCCAAGAGTGTGCAAAGCAGTAATCAAAGCAAAAGGTGGCTACTTTGAAGAACCTAGAATATGACATATTTTCAGTTGTTTCACACTTTTTTTGTTATGTATATAATTCCATATATAATTCCACATGTGTTAATTCATAGTTTTGATGCCTTCAGTTTGAATCTACTATTTTTATAGTCATGAAAATAAAGAAAACTCTTTGAATGAGAAGGCGTGTCCAAACTTTTGGTCTGTACTGTATATATGACATGATAATAAGGCCTGAAGTTAGGAAGAACATTTTAAGGAAAAAAATAATAAAAAAATTTCATAATGATTTTTTCCTTCTCAAATCTTGTCTGTGGTTTAAAAACACCCCTGGCCAAACGGGGTGCATCTCTTCCCACTTTGATAATTACTGCAATTACCATGTTCTGAACAACACATCCTTTCTTTTCTAACCAGATGTAATCTATCTATCTATCTATCTATCTATCTATCTATCTATCTCTCTCTCTCTCTCTCTCTCTCTCTCTCTCTCTCTCTCTATATATATATATATATATATATGTGGCTAAATAAAAATATTTGGACATTTATAAAAATTACATCAACTTAGCACCAACAAGCTTGTTAGCTAGACAGTTAGCATCAGCTAACAATATTTACTTATTTTCAGTACGATGAACATTCATGTCTGTCTACTCGTCTAGTTAATCCAAACAATATAAATATGTATAACGTTACTGTCGATAAACAATATAAAAACAGACGTCACATAGGACATTTTAATAAAACTGTTAACATTACGGCAGCGGTGAATTTGAACATGCATGAGTTATTGTATTTAATCTGTGTTGTTTTAAGGTTTTTTTTTTGTTGCTGTTGTTGTTTTTTTACCTAAAATTGATGTGTCTGCATCGTCTGCACTCGAGCATTTGAGTGGGTTTAAATAGATCTCTCTTTACAACGGATTTAGTTCCCAAACAACTGACAGTTTTGACCTAAATATGATTTTCAGTTACAATAATTAATCCAAAATTTCGACATAACTTACTTTTAGTAACATCAGACGCACGCGCGCTCACAAGATCTCCCGGTTCTTACTTCTGGTGACTCGCACTAAACGGTTCATTTGAATCAGTGAGTGGTCGACTCCAGAACAGCTGCAATCGGATCATTCTAATTCGTAAACGAATCGATTGTTGCGATTCGCGATCCGATTTAAAAGTTTCTTTTGAAAAGACTCAGTTCGTTCATGATGAATCAGACACCGCTTCTGCGTGTCGGAGCAGGTGATATAGGTAGTAACGATATGTTTTATGAAATGTAGTGAAGTAAAAAGTACGATTTTATGCTTTGGAATGTAGTGAAGTAAAAGTAAAAGTTGCTCAAAATAAAACTACTCCAGTAAAGTACAGATACTTGAAAAATGTACTTAAGTACAGTAACGAAGTAAAGCTACTCCGTTACTGTCCACCACTGGTAAATAAGGCATTGAGTAATTAAATACATACTTAGTTCCCTATCTGACGGTCACTACGAGTTATGTCGAACGGCAAATGGGGTCTCATCCGGGAAGCAAATCATCTCTGAGTTTAAGAGGAAAGCCAATGAAAATTGGCTAGTGGATTTAACTTACCTGAGCCATATACTTATCTGAACGTAATCCTCCGGTTGCCACCATTCTGTAATGGGCAGCACCTCAGCCTGCTTGTCGCTGTGGGCGCCCCCCTGCGTCCTCCACACCAGCTCCACACCATGCTGAGAGTTCTTCAAGGCCGGCACGTCGAGCCCCGTGCAGAAGACCAGCGCCCCCCGTGTCACTTCTGGCTGTGAAATCCTCAAGGAAGATGACTAAGCGGCCCTGACATGGATAACTCAGAGATGTGGGAGACTGCTCTTCAGGAGTTGGCGGAGACAGCACCACTCCTTACCCCGGAGAGAATCCTCAGTTGATATTTCTTTCTGTTCTGCCGCTGGTCCAATGGCCACTTTTTCAATAAAAGAGCAATTTCCCTATCAGGTCCTCCCCTCGGGTTCTCTCTGTCCCCCTGTGTCTTCAGGAAGGTCGCGGAGGGCGCCCTTGCCCCACTCTGGGAAGTGGGCATCAGGATTCTCAACTATCTCGATGGCTGGCTCATAATGGCCCGGTCCCGAGAGGAGTTGTGCGATCACAGGGACTTGGTGCTCCGGCACCTCAGTCAGTTTGGGCTTCAGGTCAACCGAGAGAAGAGCAAGCTCTCCCCGGTGCAGAGAAACTCTTATCTTGTTATGGAGTCGGTGAGTATGATGGCACGGCTCACCAGCGAGCGTGCCCAGTCAGTGCTGAACTGCCTGAGTTCATTCAGAGGCAGGACAGGGGTACCACTAAAACACTTTCAGAGACTCCTGTGGGATATGGCATCCGCAGCCACAGTCACGCAGCTCGGGTTGCTCCATATGAGGCCACTTCAGCACAGCATCGTGTCACCATCACACCAATGTGTCACCGCCTATTCAGCCCCTGGTCAGACCTTGCCTTTCTACGGGCCGGCATTCCCTAAGAACAGGTATCCCAGTATGTTGTTGTCACAACAGATGCCTCCAACACAGGTTGGGGCACGACATGCAATGGGCAGGCAGCTTCACGGTCTTCGACAGGACCTCAACTACATTGGCACATCAACTGTCTGGAGTTGCTGGCAGTGCATCTATATGCATTTATAGCGGTTTCTGCCGCTGTTGCAAGACAGGCACGTGTTGGTCCGCACAGACGACACTGCGGCTGTTTCATACATCAACCGACAGGGCGGTCTACGATCATGGCACATGTCTCAACTCGCCCACGAGTCCTCCCACTGCGAGTTGTAGTGTTTCCCGTAAGAGCGCTTTGCATATACATGGACCGCTCCCAGAGCTTCAGAAGCTCTGAGCAGCTCCTGGTCTGCTTTGGAGGTCAGCAGAAGGGGAAGGCGGACTCTAAGCAGAGGTTGGCCCACTGGATAGAGGATGCCTTCGCCTTGACATACCATTCCCAAGGCGAGCTGTGCCCCCTGGGGGTGAGGGCCCACTTCACATGGAGTGTGGCCTACTCCTAAGCGCTCACATTAGACCTTTCAACTGGGTAATTTTTGGACATCATTTGGAGGTCTATAACAGGGGCAGGAAATTTACATGATTAACATGTAATATTTGTTTTATAGGGCCTATCAACATGATTAATGCATGAAGAGTTCAGATGCAAAAAGCCTTTAAGTGCCATCTGAAATTTTCTTCTAGAATGTTCATTTTTATCAAGCTTGTATATTTAAGTTTAATAATTTCACTTAAATGGCAATGCAAATTATCTATTAGTTGTCATTAAATTGAAAGTTCTTAACTATACAGGCTTTATATAAATGATCATTCTAGAAGAATTTCAGATGGCACTTAGAGGATTTTGCATCTGAACTCTTCACATACAGATCATTTATAAACAAACATGATTTATTATGAGAATGCCTATTTGTTTATTCAGGCCATGTTTTAATTCATTTATTTATTTATTTATTTTTTTATTTTTTGCATGTATCTGTTTATTTATTTGGAAATGCAATTTGTGGGAAATCATAGATCAGAAAATAATTTAATGGTAGCATATATTAGGCCTATCCTCCTTATTTCTAATTTAAAAAGAAGCAACAGCAGCCAAAGGACAGGTGAGGACAACTCGCTATCAAGGGCTTTGGATTTCAACCAAAGAGACAAAAACCAGTCAACATCACGCTGACTACACGACAGGCATTTCGCACGAGTATTCAACCATTGCATTCATTTACATTTGCATCCAAGGGAAGTCGTGGCCTAATGGTTAGAGGGTTGGACTCCCAATCGAAGGGTTGTGAGTTCTAGTCTCGGGCCGGACGGAATCGGGGGTGGGGGTAGTGCATGAACAGTTCTCTCTCCACCTTCAATACCACGACTTAGGTGCCCTTGAGCAAGGCATCGAACCCCCAACTGCTCCCCGGGCGCCGCAGCATAAATGGCTGCCCACTGCTCCGGGTGTGTGCTCACAGTGTGTGTGTGTGTTCACTGCTCTGTGTGTGTGCATTTTGGATGGGTTAAATGCAGAGCACAAATTCTGAGTATGGGTCACCATACTTGGCTGAATGTCACTTCACTCACTTTAGCCTCCATGTTAGTGCTTCTGCCTCTCACGCCGGAGACCTGGGTCAGAAATTAACCTAGGGAAATGGCACCAAAATGATTAAAAACATGCCTAAAATTCAAGAAAAGGGATCAACATGACAATGTATGAGTTTTTGTTATCTTCATCTACAACATCACATAAGCAACAGTGCTGGATTTTTTTTTTTTTTTTTTGTATATCAGCATGATTGATAGTGTAATATTAATTTTTTACAACTTTTTAATGAACAAGAAGTTTGTATTAGTTGACTTTTAGACTCAAATTCAATGTTTTTGTTATTATTTTTGTTTGTCCACAAATTGCATGGCTCTTTTCACCCAAAGCTTTTGTTGATTATAGCAAAAGGTTTAAATATGTAAATGCATAAAAGTAATTATTTAACATGACAATTAAATAATGTACATATTTTTATTTAATTAAAACTCTGTATAAGTACCATAAAATAATTTGTTTTGGCATCAAAATGTTATAAGAAAAAAATATGAAATAAAATAAAAAGCTAAAATAAAAGTAAAATAAATAAATAAGGCCTGGACAAAAGAACTAGTATTCTGACATTTTAGCTTAAATTTATCATGAAATATGGTGTTAATACTTGTCTGAGGTCTATTACAGCATATTTCCAAAATAATAAAAAGAGAACTCACTGAATGGCATCAATAGGGCTGAGGCCTACTTTTGTATCCTGGAACTGTAACTTTTTTTTTTTTTTTTTTATGTGGACAGCAGTTTGTGATGTTGTGAGACAAGGGCATATTGAATTGCAATGTACTACGATAAGCCGAAAGGAAACAAAAAATAAATAATGAAATGAATAAACAAACAAAATTTTGTCCAAGATCATTTAAATCGAACAAGAATCATTTATTTGAATGAATGTGTAGTTAAATATGGGGGAAATGAAAATAACATACAAATACATAAAGCTTCCTACTTACTTGATTAAGCAGCATTGTAGCCAGTTGAAGGCTTATATACACAAACCTTATCTTCACTCTTGTGAGTCTGATGCATGTTAATTTGGGTCACCACAACTTGCACTTTTATGAACACTTGCAAGCAGGAAGAAGAACATCAGAACTTCCTCCCACAGAGATGCCAACTTACAAAACCTTTCTGTAAACTAAAAAAAACATTCTAGAGACCTAGCAATAAACAACACATTAACATTTATGGACCTTGCATCATGTGAATTCCAGTTGGTTAGATTGAAACGGGCCTACACATAAAAAGAGCCCCACATCAGTAGGCCACAGATACACCACAGTTTGAAACTGATTGGAGCCTGGGGAGAGAATGGTAACAAGATAATTAAAAACTCAAGATATGGGTTAAGATCCATCAATCTATCCATTTTCCACAGCAATGTTTCCTCTGCCGCGTTGTTAGGATAGAGCTAATCCCAGCATCTTGGGCAACAACCTAAACGGATGGCTAGTCACACACAGATACACACACATTCACATCTATGGACAATTTATAGTTTCAGTTCTCCTATACGTTTTAGGATTGTGGGGGAAACCACAGCACCCAGAGCAGACCCATGCAGACATTGTGTAAAAATGACACTGTAGTTTTGGACCCTGTAATGTTTTATGTAGTTAAGCCATTTCGAACTAGCAAGGGAGCTGATTTTCCCTAAATAGGAGCATGATTGCAGATACTGTTCAGTGAGATGTTAATATTCAATGACATTTAAACTCAAATTAAATGTTCTATTTTGCAAACAAAAATACTGCCATAAAAAGATGTAACATTGCATTGATCAGTCACACCATTAAAACCACAGGAGAGCTAATAAAATTGTCAGAACACACAATGCATCAAAGTTTGATGAGAATAGTGCTGCACATCTGCACGCTAATTATTCTGGTGAGCCCAGTCCGCCTAGTGACCATCAGAACTGGACCACAATGTAGTGGATGCACTATGGGAAGAAGGCAGGCAGGTGGAGACTATTTCATGCTCTGGGCAATGTTCTGATGGCGATGTTCTTGGGGTCTGGCATTCAAGTGGATGTTGCAGACCAAATACACCTCTTGATGACAATGATGTTCCCTGATGGCAGTGGCCTCTTTCATCAGGATAATGCACTCTCAATAAAGAGGCCATAATGATGGGCAAATTTAGCCAGGATGCCAGGGTTACACTTCCACTCTTTCTAAAGAACATCTTGGAAATTTGTAAGACCACAGAAAGTCAGAACATCAGTAATGATTTATCTGAAGGACGATGCTTCTTGAGTCATTATACTGGAGTACTAGGGCCTACACAGACCCCCCTTCTAGGCCTCACTAGCACTCTTCCAGCAACAGCTTAGTTTTCCCCAGGAGGTATCTCTAACCAGGTTCAACCCTGCTATACTTCATTGGGAAACCAGGTAAGAGCTGTATAGCTGCTAGCAACGGCATCAGGATGTTATAGCCTGCTATGATATGCAACCATCATCCCAGACCACAAAAACCTGACCTAGCTTTCACATACCTCACTGACCTTTGCTCTTGTTTTAAATTAGAAATTCAGACCCACTTATGTTTTCTGACAAATACAAACATATCCATGGTATAAATTGCTAGCCATAATGTAAATGCAGTAGTCTGAACAAATGTGAAATGCAACTAGGCTCTACTGATTTTTTAGATAAGTACAACAAAGACATACGCATAACTTTATGGAAACACATTGCCCACCCACCTATTCTTTAAGCACCCACATTTTCTCACATAACCCACCCTGTGCACCTCCTCTCAAACCAACATGTGTGCATGGAATGTAATACATAATGCACGGGGATGGGGGTTTCAATGTGCACAACTGCAGTTTTTCACATGCACACATGCGTTTTCTTACCGTTTTTCATATGCTAATACCATATTAGTATTTAAAAGTAAGACATTGTACATATGGTATGGTTTATGTGATGTATTTGTATTGTGAAAGTGGAAAACCCACACAACTATGTAGATTTGAGTGTCTTAACCCACACAAGGGTTAATGTGTGAACGTTTTACTTATATCTTCTATCTAATAACTGACACAATCATACATATTTATGCACAGAATTACTCAGAATTAACATTTTAACATATTTTATTCATTCATTTACTTTTTTTTTATCTGCCATAAGGAATTTTAAAGAATAAATAATTTTTTGAATTTTACATTCAGTTCTGAATCCATTGCAAACCTAATCACACAGCTACTTACATTTTTATTGGTTATTTATTAACCACATAGGGGAAAACACTAAATTGAGCTGACTTGGAACAAACTTACTCGGAATAAAATCTTACTTAGAATAAAATAAACTTTAACTGAAATGAACTTTTTTATTATTATCATTATTTCATATAGCTGCCAAAATGACAGTTCTCATTTTCATTTAGTTCATCTTGATTTACTATAAATAACTAAACCACAATTGAACGACAAACGAACTATAAAAAACATTTATCAAAATGACAGTCACTCAACAAACTTACTCAGATTCGAACTAAAACATAAAGAAATCATTCAATATATGAATAAAAACTGTAATAGTATCTTTATGATGCTAAAATTATTTTCAAGCTCAATATTATTATTTTTTTTAAATCATGCACAGCACTAAAATATACTTTGTATAAAACATTTTAATGAACCATGTGCAAATAACAAAATCCAACACAAACATCACCGATATATGTTAAAAATTTGGATAGTTCAACTGAAGTAGTTCTTAGTTCATCCCGTTGTACTCCATTGTGATGTGGTACTCAATGTTTTAAATGTTGATGCAGAGTTTACGGGAAGGGCTCTTGTTGCCTTTTTCTTGTCCACATATTTCTTGGCTTCTGTTGCCAAAGGGATTTTTGGATCAGCGCAAATGAAACGACCTCTAACGGTTTTAAATCTGCAAATACATAAAAGTAACCATTTAGCATGACAATACAACAAAATATAAAAAAGAACATATGATTACGCAAATTTGTGTTTAAATTTTAAACTTATGGGAAAAATGGCAATGTACAAAAATAAAGCCTAGACAAAAAAAAAAAAAAAAAAAGTAGTATTCTGAAATATTAGCATGAAATATTTTTGAATAGTTGAGAAATATCAAATCATATTTGCCTCAATATGAAAAAAGTACTCACAAAATAGCATCAATATGGCAGACGCCTGCATTTTGTATCATGTAGCTTTCAATATTTTCCTTCCGAGGAACCCGATTTGATGTCTTGAGACAAAGGCAATTTGCCCGGCCACTTACTACAAACACCAAAAGGAAACAAAAGCATTTTTAACACACACATTCATGTTGACAACACCATTTAATTCAAAATAACATCATATATTTGAATTAATTTGAAGAATTAATATCAATACGGAGGTATTTCTTACTTTGGCAGTTAACTTGAGCGAGCAGCATTGTAGCCAGGCACAGCAGAAGGGTTACCGAAACACACCTCATCTTCTCTTTTGAGTCTGATGCGTATTACCTCAGCTCACCACTACTCACACTTTTATAAACACTCACAGAGGGGAAAATAAGCATCAGAGCTTCCTACCGCAAAACTGTCACCTGTCCGCTCGGAAACAAAAGACCCCCTCATCATCTCATGGGCAAGCATTGTGTAAAGAAAGAAACATTCACAGCTTTCTTAAATTCAGTGGTTTACGTGACCATGAGAGCACGGTCACTGCTAATGCAGGTGTGTCTTTCTGTGGAAAGTACCAAGATGTTCACATAATGAAGAATAAAATAAATAATGAATGAACTTTGCAAATGATATATTGACTGACTATTACATCAGTGACTACAGTGTTTAATTTGTGTAAAGTCTGTTTCACTTTCACCGCATTGTAATCCTTCTGGTAATATATAATTAACAAATGGTTAAATTAAAAGTTTTTAATGTATTAAAATAGTAGCTTATAATGTATGTACATAGCTAATATTTTACATACATTGCTAGCAAAAGAAAAAAAAAAGAATAAATGTAAATGACACTGTATATATTCTGAAATTGCTCTTCATGAGTTCTTTCTAACGTGGTAATATTGAGAGTTAGTGTTGGTTTCCTGCTGGTGTGGTTAGTGTTTAGAAGGGGCTTCTGTGTCAAAGTCTCTGTGGTCATTCACTGAACTCGGGGGGAAATACGCATTAAGCACGCATACAGCCTTTTTCCAAGTAGACAGGCCACAATTTCTAATCATCAAACCCGTAAAGGCATATGTGAGTGTCTGGAAATAGTTAATGTGATGTTGAATGTCATAAAAAAAAAAAAAAGTTAAGCTATTTTTTTATGCAATTTATACACATTGAAAAAAAAATTATATATATATATACATATATATACATATATATATATATATATATATATATATATATATACACATATATACATATATATATACACATATATACATATATATATACACATATATACATATATATATACACATATATACATATATATATACACATATATACATATATATATACACATATATACATATATATATACACATATATACATATATATATATATATATATATATATATATATATATATATATATATATATATACACATATATACATATATATTCCAGTGACTAAATAATAGAGATTGGAGTATTTAGGTTTGACGGCCTTAATATTGTCAAGAGATTTAATATTTAATATTGTGTAGCACTCTATTTTACAGTGTAAATAATATTGTCAAGAGATAATATTGTGTAGCACTTTATTTTACACCAGCAGTGTCTTTGTAACACTTATGTATTAGTATAGGAACAACAGTAAACTATGCATAATTACAGGAAATTCACCTTAAACCTTACTCTGGCGTACATAGTGTTAAGTAATGTTAATAACACTGTAACAAGGATACCTTTAAAATATCAAACCAAAATATGAACCCAATATCGTACAATTTTAACAGATATCAAAGCTGGTGCGAATAAGAAGCGGGCATCTTTTTATATGCATCTACAGAGATCAGGGAAAGTCATTGTGGTGTGCTGCAACATCATGACCTTTAGCATGTTCTATGTGAAGATCAGATGAGACTTGGCAGCGACTGCAAGTGGCACACAAAACTTTTCCTTCCTCACAAATGCTCTTAGACACACTCATATATACAGCAACGGCAATAAACACAGACGCAGAATTTAGCAAACCTTCTAAACGAAGAGTGGCACGCTATTGCTGAATGCAAGCATACGTGATTTCCGTTGCACTAGATTGATTGATTGATTGACTGATAGGTCAGCCTTTTTTCAGACCTGACAGGAAATTTCTTTGCAGCAACACCAAGCATGGGCCAGATAATATGTACTTTGACAGGCAATATAAATGACACAATATGCAAAAGAACAAACCTCAGATTGTGGGGTAAATTTTGAAGGTATTAAGCCGTGAAAATGACTGGATCCTAGAACAGAATAGGTTTCATTGTACTGTATATACAGTAGCTGGAAAAAGCCAGACATGATACGTTTTACAACCCCAATCTTGATGCCTGAGCTATAAATGTCATGTGACTAATTACCATGGAGCCACAGGAAAATGACGTCATGACCACAGTTACACCACAAAAGCACATATACCGTAACATAATTTCAATATTGCAGTTTATGTTGCTTGAAAATTTTATGAATACCTGAAGTATGGTGTAGTTAAGACATCTACCAGCAGGGTATTGTTGATGGAACAGGAACTGTTGGTCTGGGACATAATTCACAGATGAATTAAATTCACTATTGAATTAAAACTGCACAGATAAGAGTTAAAATATGACTATTTAAACCTGTTTATTGTGTATGACCAGTTAAAATCAGTCTCCAGGCCTCTTGTTTTCAAATCGAACAGGCATACTGTCTTGCTATGATGAAATAAGGTCTGTAAAATGTGATGAACATGAGTCTTCACACCTAAATGTGCAAGTGTGCAGACAGCAGCAGGTACAGGTGTTGTGTTTTCAGTGGTCTGAGTTCAAAGAAGAATATGAAGTGTGAAAATGCAATAGAACTGATATTTGCCAAAGAATTCATCCGAAAAAAAGAGAGTAAATGTATTAGAAAATGGGCTTTCAACATTGAAACAGACGTGAGCATCTTGTAAAAAAAAAAAAAAAAAAAAAGAAAGAAACTAAGTCCATCACTAGGGGGCGCTAATTACACAAATCATAAGAATTCATGTGCCTTAAAGTGAAAGTGAAAAAGTGAAAGTGACGTGACATTCAGCCAAGTATGGTAACCCATACTCAGAATTTGTGCTCTGCATTTAGCCCATCCGAAGTGCACACACACCGAGCAGTGAACACACACACAAACTGTGAACACACACCCGGAGCAGCCATTTATGCTGCGGCGCCCGGGGAGCAGTTGGGGGTTCAGTGCCTTGCTCAAGGACACCTAAGTCGGGGGTTCAGTGCCTTGCTCAAGGACACCTAAGTCGTGGTATTGAAGGTGGAGAGAGAACTGTACATGCACTCCCCAGTTCTCTCTCCACCTTCAATACCACGACTTAGGTGCCCTTGAGCAAGGCATCGAACCTTGTGTACTTCAGATAACAAATTAAGTCTAAATAAAAAAAAAAATAAAATAAAAAAATCTTCATGGGGAATAAATGTTCACGTAAACAGCATCAATATATAATACTTAAAAAGCATCAAACGAATATTACTTTAGTCATTTCATAATGTTCTGACTTCACTTACAGAGATAGTTTCATATTTAAAGAAATGTATATTCATATATTCAGTTATATTTATAACTGTTTTGTATTATTCTGGCTAACACCCTTACACAAATTTATTATAAGCTTCCGTTCACATATCACAGGTACCAAAGTGTGATACGTCTGTGTATTATCCACAAGTGTCACACACACACACAAAAATCTATCTATCTATCTATATATATATATATATATATATATATATATATATATATATATATATATATATATATATATATATATATATATATATATATATATATATATTATTATTATAATATTAATATATATATATATATATATATATATATATATATTATAATAAAATGGGGAAAAAATGACAGAAAGATTCTGAAAATGTATATTGTTGAAGAACATTTACAAGTTAATGTTGTACAGTATCTTGAGTATTTCAGTGGAAACTGTGATTATCATGGTAACTGTTTGTAAATCAAACAATGGCTCCGATAATCTCCATTTTACTCCCACAAAACTGGTGATGGTGTATATCAGGGCTCCTCACATCTTGCCCTGGAGGTTCAATGAGCTGCAGAGTTTAGCTCCAACCCTGATCAAAGTCCCCTGCCTGTGATTTTTTAATGATCCCAAAGACCTTTTGTTCTATGGTCAGGGTGAGAGGATTCCTTAAGAATGCTGCAAGCTCAACATAGACAGCGTTTTCTCTGGATGTCCTCAATAGTAGGAAGTGGTGTCCCAGTGATGCGTTGGGCAGTTTTCACCACCCTCTTCAGTGCCTTGCGGTCAGCAGCTGAGCAGTTCCCATACCAGACTGTGATGCAACTAGTCAGGATGCTCTCGATCGCACACCAGTAAAAGTTCACCAGGATAGCCAAACACAGCTGAGTTTTTTTCTTCAGTGTCCTGAGGAAGAAGAGGCGCTGGTGAGCGTTCTTGACAAGGCTAGAGGTATTTGTGGTCCAGAACAGGTCCTCAAGATGGTGGTTCCGAGGAACTTGAAGCTGGAGACACATTCAACAACCATCCTGTTAATGTGAATAGGGTCATGCATGCTTCCTATACCTTCTTCCTGAAGTCCACAATGAGCTCCTTTGTCTTGCTGGTGTTAAGGAGTAGGTTGTTGTCGGCGCACCACGTGGCCATGTGCTGAACCTCCTCCCTGTAGGCAGTCTCATGATTGTCTCTGATGAGGCCAATCAATGTGGTGTCATCTGCAAACTTCATGATGGAGTTGGATCCATGCACAGGGTTGCAGTTATTGGTGTAGGGGGAGTAGAGGGAGTAAAGGCTTATCACATCTTCCTCTTCACTATACCCCATAGATGGGGTTAAGGTCAGGCGAGTTTGCTGGCCAATTAAGAACAGGGATACCATGGTCCTTAAACCAGGTACTGGTACCTTTGGCACTGTGTGCAGGTGCCAAGTCCTGTTGGAAAATTAAATCTGCATCTCCATAAAGTTGGTCAACAGCAGGAAACATGAAGTGCTCTAAACCTTCCTGGTATATGGCTGAGTTGACCTTGGACCTCAAAAAACTGAATGGACCAACACCAGCAGATGACATGGCACCCCAAACCATCACTGACTGTGGAAACTTTACACTGTACCTCAAGCAACGTGGACGCTGTGCCTCTCCTCTCTTCCTCCAGACTCTGGGACCCTGATATCCAAAGGAAATGCAAAAATTACTTTCATCAGAGAACTGATAGATCTCAGAGAACTTTGGACCACTCAGAAGCAGTCCAGTCCTTTTTGAAGCCTGTTCTGACGCTGTCTGTTGATTAAGAGTGGCTTGACACAAGGAATGCGACAGCTGAAACCCATGTCTTGAATATGTCTGTGTGTGGTGGTTCTTGAAGCACTGACTCCAGCTGCAGTCCACTCTTTGTGAATCTCCCCCACATTTTTGAATGGGTTTTGTTTCACAATGCTCTCCAGGGTGCGGTTATCCCTGTTGCTTGTACACTTTTTTTTCTACCACATCTTTTCCTTCCCTTCGCCTCTCTATTAATGTGCTTGGACACAGAGCTCAGTGAACAGCCAGCCTCTTATGCAATGACCTTTTTTGTCATGCCCTCCTTGTGCAATGTGTCAGCGGTCATCTTTTGGACAACTGTCAAGTCAGCAGTCTTCCCCATGATTGTGTAGCCTACAGAACTAGACTGAGAGACCATTTAAAGGCCTTTGCCGGGGTTTTGAGTTAATTAGCCGATTAGAGTGTGGCACCAGGTGTCTTCAATATTGAACCTTTTCACATTATTCTAATTTTCTGAGATATTGAATTTGGGATTTTCCTTAGTTGTCAGTTATAATCATCAAAATATATCAGTCTGTATGTAATGAATTGATATAATATACAAATTTCACTTTTTTAATAGAATTAAATGATATTCTAATTATATGATCAACAGCTGTATATTTCCTATTAGTCATCATACTCTTCCTCCAATAGAGGTTGATTATAATGATTCTCACAATTCCCAACTTGACATGGTCCACAAGCAGGCATGCATGGCAGTCCATATGCCCTGCAACTGCACCGCTGTGTTCAGCAGTTGTGCAATAACAGTGGATCATCTGAGTAGCAGTTAAATGACACAGGCTAAATTGTTTACATCTTTGGTTCACCTCAAACAATGATAAAACCTTACAGTAATCACACAATATCATGTATTCCATAAGTATGTAATCCTGTCAGTGCAATTTAGACATCTCCAATGGATCCATAGACCCAGAAAACATTGGGTTAGACACAAAGATTACTTGGCTAGGTCAAATAATGAAGCAGTTAGGATATTTTAAGGGTTCCTGCCCATCTTGGACACCATCTTGAAAATCACACCTTTCCAGTGGTCAAACAATGGTAAACTTTTTGTATGTTATTAAGTACACCCAATACTACTTCTGTTAGAATTTCTTTTAGAGTTAGGTGTTTTTTTTTTGTTGTTTGTTTTTTCATATATGCAGCCGTCTATAACATTTCGAGATTTAGACACTCTCTCTGCTTTAATCTGGATTAAAGACTCCTCTCTTTGGCCAGGCATTCAAATGCATCTCATAATCTTGGATTGCAGTTATATCTGATTAAATGCACATTATTATTATTCCTTAGTTTGGGTTAAACAAATACATTTTACTTGGTTGGAACAGCAGCTACGCTAATTATGCCTTTTGTTTCTCTGTTTTTGTCAGGATTTACACAACTTTCATTCTGAATCTAGAATACCTTTTGAAGAGATGATGCCAACCCTGAAACAAAATACGGAACTACCAAATTTTGCTACAAGTTTGATTTCATCATATAATAATTGCTATTAATAGTGTTCTTAGACTGTCTGATTTTGTTTTAATTGATTTTGCTGTACGAATATTGTAGAGACTTTATTTTCTGTAAAGTTCCTTGGCAACGATTTGTATCGTAAAAAGCGCTATACAAAGAAACGTGAATGGAATTGAACTACAGTATTTCTCAAAGGAGTATGTGACAATCTCCAGGCCTCTTGTTTTCAAATCAAACAGGTAGAGGGGTCTTGCTGTGATGATGTTCCGTAAAATGTGATGAACATGAGTCTTCACACCTACAGTGGTGTGAAAATGTGTTGGCCCCCTTCCTCATGCGTTTTTTTTTTTTTTTCATGTTTGTCACACTTGAATGTTTCAGGTCAAACCAATTTAAATAGTAGTAAAAGATAACACAAGTGAATACAACATGCAGTTTTTAAAAGGAAGGTTTTTATTATTAAGGGAAAACAAAATCCAAAACTACATGGCCCTGTGTGAAAAGGTTTGCCCCCTAAACCTAAAAACTGGTTGGGAAACCCTTAGCAGCAAAACCTGCAATCAAGCGTTTGCAATAACTTGTAATGACTCTATTACAGTGCTGTGGATGAATTTTGGTCCAAAAATTCCTCGACAGCATAAAGTAACTTACATATATTGATGCTGTTTATGCATGTTGTGTTCATGTAGGGAAGTTGGAACTATTGGGCTGATCAGGAGATCAGGAGGGTGTCAGTAAAAACACGGCACAGGATTTAGAACATTCTGACTTTACAGTAGTAAATGTGTGTGGTCTGAAATAAACAAATAAATAACATATTACAATAATATAATGACAACATATATACATGATATTCATATCCATTACAATTCTTAGTTAACTGCAATACTTAAATTGCCCTCTAGATAGCGCATTCAGCATGTATAACAGTAATTTGCAAATTCTTCGTGTTTGTTATAAAGTGCTGAGTAATCATCGTATATGAACGGGATTACGGAGAATATGATAAAATCAACATCTAAACACTTATTAACTAAATTATGATGCACCAAAGCAATGATACATAAGGAATTAAGTAAATGACTTTATATGCATAATCTGTATATGTTACATATGTAATATGTAACTACGTCAGCTTGAATTCAGAACTCCGAGGAGACAGACATCTTGCTAATTTCTTTAAAATAAAGCCATAACAGGGCAGAATAAATCGAGCTTTGCGTTAGTTCAGTCAGGTCATGTTAGTCATGCTTGCATCAGCTGACAGTCAGCTGTTCCTGACGTGTACCAATCCAGTCTTGACACCCATCACCTGCGGTTTATTTAAATTCCCATTATTCAGTGTCTCTCCATCGCATTGCTGCTTGCAATTAACTCCCTCCTCCAACCCCAACTCCACCAACTGAACCTGTAATCTGATCTAACTTGTTCTTTCTTTACAGCGTCTTCATTGGAAGCAGTCTCTATGACATTTTGTTTACCACTCCTTTAATTGTGAATTGTAATTATGTATGCTTATAATGGTTCTGTTCTGTACCCCAGGGGGGTTTGTCTTGCTGCTCTCCCCGCTCTGTCCAAGCATGGCTGCATGGACAGGCGTGTGGAGTGTTGCCCAGAACATAACCATACCGCCAACACTAACTGTATGCAATTATAATTGTCATTAAATATACTTGATGGAAGTGGTCCTGATTGAACTATATTAAGTATCACAGAGAAGTATATAGACTTACCACTTTGCATAAACGCACACAAAGTAGGCAAACTCCAAAGATTAATATCAGGTACTCAGGAACATGCGTTCAATCTCTTCACTCCGCTCGTTGACAAGAGAGAGGTCGGAAAGTTTCTAGCTTGCCACCTATCGTCCTATATCAGGAAGGGGGGGGGGGGGGGGCAAAACATTTTCACACCACTGTAGGTGTGAAGACTCACGTTCATCACATTTTACGAAACATCATCACAGCAAGACCCCTCTACCTGTTTGATTTGAAAACAAAAGGCCTGTAGATTGTCACATACTCCTTTGAGAAATACTATAGTTCAGTTCAATTCAAGTTTATTTGTATAGCGCTTTTTACGATACAAATTGTTTCAAAGCAACTTTGAAAATTAAGTTTTTTAACAATATTTAGTAGTAGCTTATCAGTGGTGACTATCAGTGTCACCACTGATCAGCATCAGCATGAACTGTTACAGTTCTGTGGAGGAATTTTGGTAATCTATGCAGAATTGTTGTAATTCATCCACATTGGAGGGTTTTGAGCATGAACCACCTTTTTAAGGTCATGCCACAGGTCAGGACTTTGATGTTGACTTTATGATGTTCTTTTTCTGAAATGCAGTGTTATGTAATGGGCCACACACCTTCCAAGAGGTTCAACGTTTGTCTCCTCAGTCCTCAGAGAATTTTCCCAAAAGTCTTGGTGATCATCAAGATGTTTTTCTGGCAAAACTGAGACGAGCATTTGTTCTTTAAAGAGCCACACAGATGGGAAATCAAAAATTACCTGAATCGCTGAAACAAGTCGTTATAGATTTCAAATCTTTTGCCCATCTCTATGTACGTCACTAGGAACACTGTGCATAATAATCTCCGCCTACCGTCTTGGGAGAAACGGAACTCTGAACTGCCCCACCCCCCCACACAGATGCTCTGGTTGGTGTGATAGCGTCATGTCGAGGAGACAGTGTGTTTTCAATTGTAAAGGCAAGTTTGTTTTATTTTCACTGCCAAAGAATGAAAATCAGAAGAACCAATGGCTAAAATTAATTTTTACCACAATACCAGAGCAGTACAACAAATCCCTATTGTTCTGTTCACAACATTTCACTGATGACTGCTTTTCTAATCTCAGTGAGTACAGCGGGATTTTCAAAGCGTTTGTGATCTGACGCAAAGACATGAGAGAGATATCTATAGAAAGCTTGACATGTCTACTTTAAAACTAAACAAGTGCTGCCGAACAGATATTCTGTTATAAAGTAATCCATATGAAAACAACGCTGTCTGTTTTTCATGTCTCCCTTCGTTATATGTGACCACGCCCCCGCGCTGAATGCGCTATTCAGATTCAAACTGAAGCACGCGGCTTGAATACACCCACACAGAAGAAAAAGCAGCGAGACTGTTCAAGTTTTTTATTTTACTGTTTGCTTCGCGATGAGAGGAATAAGACATAATTCACCCCAAACAGATGCTAACGCAAAGTTTACCTTGGAGGTGTGTGCGGAACAACCAATCAAACCTGACTATGTTAGTTGACCAATCAGAACACAGTATGCTACCGAAAGGTGGGGTTTAAGGAAACTGAATCTTTTGAACAGCTTCGCGCGAACCGTTTGGGGATCTCTGAGAATTGAGGTAATTTTAAAATTATATTTTGACAAAATGACAATGTTTTTTAACCTTGGATGGATTTAAACCTAATGTACAGGACTTATAAACAGTGATAGGAAGCTTAGAATTTTCATCTTACTGGCTCTTTAACTGAGGCGAATGAGGCCTGCAATTCTTTGAATGTTATGTAGGGTCTTTTAGGAACTCTTGGATGTGCTCTTGGCATAATTTTGGTCAGCCGGCCACTCTTGGGAAGGTTCTCCACTGTTCCATGTTTTTGCCATTTGTAAATAATGGCTCTTACTGTGGTTCGATGGAGTGCCAAAGCTTTAGAAATGGCTTCATAACCTTTTCCAGACTGATAGATCTCAATTAATTTCCCTCTAATTTCTTCTTTTTTTTTTTTTTCAGCATGATGTCTCAGCGTTACCGTCTGGGCAGAACTATTGTTCCCGTCACCAAAGACAGATTTGCAAATAACCTGCCTGATCTATCTCAACTGCTATTTGTGCCCAAAAATAAACATGAATTAGATGAAATCACTGACAACATGGGCACTATTTTCTCTAATACAATAGAAGCTGTTTCCCCCATCAAATTGAAAAAGGTTAGAGAAAAATGTACTGTGCCATGGTATGGTAACAGTAATACTCACTCTCTCAAGAAAGTAACTCGTAATCTTGAACGCAAATGGAGAAAAACTAACTTGGAAATTTTTAGAATTTCATGGATAAACAGTATGTCCAGATAGACAGGCTCTAAAAACTGCTAGGGCAGAGCATATACACAAACTCATTGAAAATAACCAAAACAATCCAAGGTTTTTATTTAGCACAGTGGCTAAATTAACAAATTACCAGATACCACCTGATTCAAATATGCCACCAACGTTTAATAGTAATGACTTTATGAATTTCTTCAGTGATAAAATAGATAACATTAGAAATACAATAGTGAATGTAGATTCTGCGCGTCCTGATTCTGCCGAGTTCGACGCGTCCCTGGGTCAACAAGGGAGGTGCTTAAGGTAAATTTGAGCAACCAATCAGATTACTCACGTCACGTGACATGTGCCCAGCCTCAGCTTGCGCGCCACTATTTGAATTGTGTGCTTTGACGTCGCCTTCATTTTACAAAGGTAAGTGCATATTATTTAAAATGTGCCATTTCAAATGTGTCCATCCCTGCTCAGCATAATATATTATTTTTATTAATATATTATTCATAACTGACGCGAACATTCGCTGAACTGCGCATATATTAAGGTCCAAATCGCCAAACCCCAATCCTATCGGACAGGAAGGTGCCCACGATCGTTTTGCCCCGGTCCGGTGTGGCGTTTCCCCCGTGATCGCGTCGTCGGATCTTTTTGTACGATTATTTATATCACTTTTGTCATGTATTCGTTTAGCAGATGCTGATACTAATCCTTCTGTGAAAGAAAGGCTAAACACTTTTGCGGATGGATGGGGGGTTTGTCGTCCATAAACAACAAGGAAATATATTGTGTTGACCCGGCGACATCATTAACCCGTCCAATATACAGTATGACACACATTTATCAATGACTGTATTTAAATAATAATCATTATTATAATAATACAATATCCAATTTAAAACAGTCATTAATCTCTCACTATATTGTAGTAATAATAATACAAATAATAATATCTTGTGTTGACCCAGGGACGTCATATTCTTGTGATGACCCAGGGACGTCATATTCTTGTGTTGACCCAGGGACGTCATATTCTTGTGTTGACCCAGGGACGTCATATTCTTGTGTTGACCCAGGGACGTCATATTCTTGTGTTGACCCAGGGACGTCATATTCTTGTGATGACCCAGGGACGTCATATTCTTGTGATGACCCAGGGACGTCATATTCTTGTGTTGACCCAGGGACGTCATATTCTTGTGATGACCCAGGGACGTCATATTCTTGTATTCATATTCTTGTAATAATAATAACAATATCTTATATAAGGCCAAGAGTAATCTATCACTATGCTGCAATAATAATAATAATAATAATGAAATATCTTGTGTTGGCCCAGGGACTTCATTCTTAATAGCTCATCTAATATAAGACAAACAGTAATTAATCTCTTTATTTTATTATTATTATTAATAATAATAATACAATATCTAATATAAGACCAAGAGTAATCTATCAATATACTGCAATAATAATAATAATAATAATAATAATAATAATGAAATATCTTGTGTTGACCTAGGGACTTCATTCTTTATAGCTCATCTAATATAAGACAAACAGTAATTAATCACTTTATTTTATTATTATTATTAATAATAATAATAAAACAATATCTAATATAAGACCAAGAGTAATCTATCAATATACTGCAATAATAATAATAATAATGAAATATCTTGTGTTGACCCAGGGACGTCATTCTTTATAGCTCATCTAATATGACAAATTAATTAATCACTTTATTTTATTATTATTATTATTAATAATAATAACAATAATAATACAATATCTAATATAAGACCAAGAGTAATCTATCACTATACTGCAATAATAATAATAATAATAATAATGATGAAATATCTTGTGTTGACCCAGGGACGTCATTCTTTATAGCTCATCTAATATAAGACAAACAGTAATTAATCTCTTCATTTTAATACTAATAACAATAATGATAATAATAATAATGAAATAAAGCATATATTAATGCATTATTCTGCTTGACCTTATTCTACATTCCTAATCCTATCTAATACCTAAACTGAACAAGGAACTTACTAATTGTTAATAAGCAGTAAACTACTTAGGAAGTTTATTGAGTAAAAAGTCATTATTAATACTGAATATGTGTTCCCTATACTAAAGTGTTACCTGTACTGTTACTATTTATATAACTTTTTTAAAGTAAATATTAAATTGGTTAAATTTAACATTAAATCTATTTTTCTTTTTTCATTATAGCTTTAAGATTTTATATCAACTTTCAAATAATTCCTCAACAGGTTTGAAGATTTCTCAGTTCTTTGCTTATACTTCAAGGATCACTGGCTGGTAATAGGACACGCGTGGTCGGACAGTGCTACAACCATGCCAACTCCGATACAAACAATCTTGTTGAAAGGTGATATTTGCAATTAAACTTATGCAACTTCATTATGAGTTCATGCAAATAATGTCATAGAATCACAAGCATTTGGAATATAGTTATATAATAAATCAAACACAATCATATTAAAACATGTATTGTTTTTCTTTGCTTGTCTAATCAGATTTTTCCATCGCCTAAATATCAGTTTTTGTTTGGCATTAGGAACCTTAGACTGGATCTTATCAGCATTCTCATCAAGAAGACAGATGGATACTTCCAGGTCATTCATGATTTACAGGCAGACAGTTTGAAGAATGAAAAATGCTTCTTTGAAGACTGTTTCTGTAGCTGCCCAATAGGAGTCAGAGGACATCGCTGTAAACACCTTGTACTTGTACTTACTGATCAAGTGAACACGATTCTCAGAAGTTTCCTGATTTGAATTATCAAATAAACGGACGTGCTAGTGTAATTAAGCAAAATAAGCTTTACTCCATTCTGTGCTTTGACAGAAAAGAGGTACATGTAAGTGTGCATATGAGAAATTAAGTGCAAGAGACTTGTTTTTTTTTGGTTTTGTTTATTTTACTATGTATTGTTTTAAAACAATGAAAAATTATGTAATCTTTAATTGTAAATTAAGCTAAGTAAACCATGAACATTTAGCATTACTCTGCTGTCTGAATGCGTTCTCTAACAGTGATATATTGTATATTTAAATCAATAAACTGTAACATTACTTAATTGAGATGACAATGTTTGAAACAATTACAATTCATTTGTTATTGTGTTCACTGGATCAGTGTACCTCTACTTAAACTGACTGATTAAAAATGAGATGACAACATCTACAACTTGTGGTCCAAATCTATGGGTCAGCAGACTAAAAGGTGAATCCTCTCCCAGTTTTTTCCCTCAGCAAGCACTGGTGAGTACAGAGTGTATTCCTGAAAACACAAATGGACAGATTTGTAAGCAAGAATCAAGTAAAAAAAAAAAAAAATACAAAAAAATCTATAGATAGAGCTACAAATAATGAAGTCCCTGGGTCAACACAAGATATTTCATTATTATTATTATTATTATTATTATTATTATTATTGCAGTATAGTGATATATTACTCTTGGTCATATATTAGGTATTGTATTATTATTAATAATAATACAATAAAGTGATTAATTACTGTTTGTCTTATATTAGATGAGCTATAAAGAATGACGTCCCTGGGTCAACACAAGATATTTCATTATTATTATTATTATTATTATTGCAGTATAGTGATAGATTACTCTTGGTCTTATATTATTGTATTATTATTATTAATAATAATAAAATGACGTGATTAATTACTGTTTGTCTTATATTAGATGAGCTATAAAGAATGAAGTCCCTGTGTCAACACAAGATATTTCATTATTATTATTATTATTATTATTATTGCAGTATAGTGATAGATTAATCTTGGTCTTATATTAGATATTGTATTATTATTATTTTTAATAATAATAATAAAATGACGTGATTAATTACTGTTTGTCTTATATTAGATGAGCTATAAAGAATGAAGTCCCTGGGTCAACACAAGATATTTCATCATTATTATTATTATTATTATTATGCAGTATAGTGATAGATTAATCTTGGTCTTATATTAGATATTGTATTATTATTAAAATGAAGTGATTAATTACTGTTTGTCTTATATTAGATGAGCTATAAAGAATGAAGTCCCTGGGTCAACACAAGATATTTCATTATTATTATTATTATTATTATTATTATGCAGTATAGTGATAGATTACTCTTGGTCTTATATTATTGTATTATTATTAATAATAATAATAAAATGACGTGATTAATTACTGTTTGTCTCATATTAGATGAGCTATAAAGAATGAAGTCCCTGGGTCAACACAAGATATTTCATCATTATTATTATTATTATTATTATGCAGTATAGTGATAGATTAATCTTGGTCTTATATTAGATATTGTATTATTATTAAAATGAAGTGATTAATTACTGTTTGTCTTATATTAGATGAGCTATAAAGAATGACGTCCCTGGGTCAACACAAGATATTTCATTATTATTATTATTATTATTATTATTGCAGTATATTGATAGATTAATCTTGGTCTTATATTAGATATTGTATTATTATTAATAATAACAATAATAAAATGAAGTGATTAATTACTGTTTGTCTCATATTAGATGAGCTATAAAGAATGACGTCCCTGGGTCAACACAAGATATTTCATTATTATTATTATTATTATTATTATTATTGCAGCATAGTGATAGATTACTCTTGGCCTTATATAAGATATTGTTATTATTATTACAAGAATATGAATACAAGAATATGACGTCCCTGGGTCAACACAAGAATATGACGTCCCTGGGTCATCACAAGAATATGACGTCCCTGGGTCAACACAAGAATATGACGTCCCTGGGTCAACACAAGAATATGACGTCCCTGGGTCAACACAAGAATATGACGTCCCTGGGTCAACACAAGAATATGACGTCCCTGGGTCATCACAAGAATATGACGTCCCTGGGTCAACACAAGAATATGACGTCCCTGGGTCAACACAAGAATATGACGTACCTGGGTCATCACAAGAATATGACGTCCCTGGGTCAACACAAGATATTATTATTTGTATTATTATTACTACAATATAGTGAGAGATTAATGATTGTTTTAAATTGGATATTGTATTATTATAATAATGATTATTATTTAAATACAGTCATTGATAAATGTGTGTCATACTGTATATTGGACGGGTTAATGATGTCGCCGGGTCAACACAATATATTTCCTTGTTGTTTATGGACGACAAACCCCCCATCCATCCGCAAAAGTGTTTAGCCTTTCTTTCACAGAAGGATTAGTATCAGCATCTGCTAAACGAATACATGACAAAAGTGATATAAATAATCGTACAAAAAGATCCGACGACGCGATCACGGGGGAAACGCCACACCGGACCGGGGCAAAACGATCGTGGGCACCTTCCTGTCCGATAGGATTGGGGTTTGGCGATTTGGACCTTAATATATGCGCAGTTCAGCGAATGTTCGCGTCAGTTATGAATAATATATTAATAAAAATAATATATTATGCTGAGCAGGGATGGACACATTTGAAATGGCACATTTTAAATAATATGCACTTACCTTTGTAAAATGAAGGCGACGTCAAAGCACACAATTCAAATAGTGGCGCGCAAGCTGAGGCTGGGCACATGTCACGTGACGTGAGTAATCTGATTGGTTGCTCAAATTTACCTTAAGCACCTCCCTTGTTGACCCAGGGACGCGTCGAACTCGGCAGAATCAGGACGTGCGTAGATGCAACAGCGTCTAACACTTCAGTTTCATCCAACGCACCCAAAGATAAACTGCAGTGCTTTACAACCATAGGACAGGAAGAACTAACTAAACTTATCACTGTATCTAAACCAACAACATGTTTATTAGATCCTGTACCCACTAAATTACTGAAAGAGTTGTTACCTGTAGCCGAAGAACCGCTTCTCAATATCATTAACTCGTCGTTATCTTTAGGTCACGTCACAAAACCATTCAAGCTGGCGGTTATCAAGCCTCTTATTAAGAAACCAAAACTAGATCCTAGTGTACTGGCAAATTATAGGTCTATTTCAAATCGTCCATTTATGTCTAAAATTTTAGTCTGCTAAAAAATTGTCTGCTCAATTGAGCACCTTCCTGCACAAAAATGATCTTTATGAAGAATTTCAGTCAGGTTTTAGGCCCCACCATAGCACAGAAACTGCACTTGTTAAAATTACAAATGACCTGCTTCTTGCGTCAGATCAAGGCTGCATCTCATTTCTAGTCTTACTTGATCTTTGTGCTGCGTTCGACACCATGTCCGATCTACCTGCGTTGTCTACCTGTCCGATCGCTACCATTTTGTTTACTTAAATGGGGAGTCATCTCATTTATCATCAGTAAAATATGGAGTGCCACAAGGATCCATCCTAGGTCCCCTTCTATTTTCAATATACATGTTGCCCCCTGGTAATATTATTAGAAAATATGGAATTAGCTTCCACTGTTATGCTGATGATACTCAGCTATATATCTCAACGAGACCAGATGAAACTTCTCAATTATCTAAGCTTACAGAGTGTGTTCAAAATGAAAAAAATTGATTGACAAATAATTTTCTCCAATTAAACTCGGATAAGACAGAGATATTGATTATTGGACCAAAAAACACTACACAGAATCTTGTACAGGTAGATTACAATCTGCAACTAGGCGGATGAACTGTTACTTCCTCTACAGTCAAAAATCTGGGTGTTATATTTGACAGCAACTTCCCTTTAGAAAATCATATTTCCCATGTTACAAAAACTGCATTCTTCCATCTTAGAAACACTGCCAAACTACGAAACATGTTATCGGTTTCTGATGCAGAAAATCTAGTTCATGCATTCATGACCTCTAGACTGGACTATTGTATTGCACTTCTAGGTGGTTGTCCTGCTTCTTCAATAAACAAGCTACAGGTTGTCCAAAATGCAGAAGCTAAAGTCCTTACAAGGTCAAGAAAATATGATCATATTACCCCAATTTTACAGTCTCTGCACTGGCTACCTATTAAGTTCCGTATCAGTTACAAATTATCATTACTTACCTATAAGGCCCTAAATGGTCTAGCTCCTGCCTTCTACCACATTACAATCCATCACACTCCCTAAGGTCACAAAACGCTGGACTTTCGGTAGTTCCTAGGATAGCAAAGTCCACTAAAGGAGGTAGAGATTTCTCACATTTGGCTCCTAAACTTTGGAATAGCCTTCCTGATAATGTTCGGGGTTCAGACACACTCTCTCTGTTTAAATCTGGATTAAAAACACATCTCTTTCGCCAAGCATATGAATAATGTATCTATTAAATTGTGAGTGTAGGTGCATCTGATCAAATGTGCATTCTTAATAATTAGCTTGGGTTAAACTAATTTTACTTTGTTGGATCAGCAGCTATTCTAATGATGTCTCTATTTTGTTTCTATGTTTTTGCATTTACATCCCGTGGTAACTAGGATTTACACAAGCTCCAGAACACCTGAGAAGAGATGATGCTGACCCTCAGAGGACCCCAGATGATGCTAACCCTGAATCAACAAACACAACTAATAAATATTGCTACAAGTGTGACTGCATCATATAATAATTATTAATTAATAATATTAATAATGTTCATCATCTGGCTGACTACGTCTTGTATTAATTTTTCTAAAAATCCTGTCAGACATGCACAAACTGACAGTCACCACTTATAAGCTACTACTAAATATTGTAGAAACATTATTTTCTGTAAAGTTGCTTTGTAACGATTTGTATTGTAAAAAGCGCTATACAAATAAACTTGAATTGAATTGAATGTCTAGCTTTTGAGGATCTTTTGGTCTACTACTTCACTACTTCTTCTGTACATTTAATTGGTAGTTTGCAATCATTGTGCATTACCACCATCTACTGGGCTGAGGTGTGATCACACTGGGATGTCATCAAAAAAAAAAAAAAAAACTTTTAACATCCTATAGGACCAAAGCCCAAGCTTCAGCTGGCGCTGCGTGTTCAGCTCCTCCAGCTTCCACTCTGAGCTCCTCATCCTACAGGAGAAAATAATTAAATAATTAAAAAAAAACTGCCCTAATAGTGGACTGTGTGTTGGTTAAATTTTCCATTGTTAAAGTCTTTATTTGCCATTCTTCATATTGTCCCTTTCTCTGGTGTATTGTGTACAATCTAGAAGTATGTGTTTTACATTATCTATTACTCCACAGTTTGTACATACTCCAGTCTGATATTTCCTTATAATATTTAATCCACTATTTAAACTTGTATGTCCCGTCCTCAGTCTGGTGAACCATATTTCCTCCTGCCTTTCCACTCCACTGATTTTACTAGTTGTAACCTCTTTGTGTATGTTGTACAAGTGTCTGCCTTTTCCCTCCTTATCCCATCTCTCCTGCCACATTCTGTTAATTGTGTCCTTAATAAAACTTTCTGACCTGCTTATTTTGATATCCAGTCTGTTTACTTCGCTTTGTCCTATTTAAGAGATATCTTGATTGCAAACAGGTGTGGCAGTAATCAGGCCTGGGTGTGGCAAATATGAGAAATTGAACTCAGGTGAGATCAACCACAGGAAAACACTTCTTCACACACGGCCATGTAGTTTTGGATTTTGTTTACCCTTAATAATAAAAACCTTAATTTAAAAACTGCATGTTGTGTTTACTTGTGGTATCTTTGACTTATATTTAAATTAGTTTGATGATCTGAAACATTAAAGTGTGACAGACATGCAAAAAATCAGGAAGGGGGCCAACACTTTTTCAGTGGTCTGAGTTGTGCAATAAAAAGAAGAATATGAAGTGAGAAATTGCAATAGAACTGATATTTGGCAAAGAATTAATCAAAAAAGAGAATGAAATGTATTAGAAAATAGGCTTTCTACAATGAAACACGTGAGCACTCAGCAGATGGCAGCATGTAACAAAAAAAGGAAAAAAGAACGAGCGAAAGTCCATCACTAGAGGGCGCTACTGACATCTATAAATGTTTATCTTATTACACAAATGATAAGAATTCATGTGCCTTAAAATGTACTTGAGAGAACAAATTAAGTCTCAAAAAAAAAAAAAAAAACATGGAGAATAAATGTTCACATAAACAGCATCAATATATATATATATATATATATATATATATATATATATATATATATATATATATATAACATTTTATAATGTTCTGACTTCACTTACAGAGATGGTTTCATATTTAAAGAAATGTATATTCATATGTTCAGTTATATTCATAACTGTTTCTTTTAATCTGGGTAGCACCCTTACACAAATTTATTAGGGTAAGCTTCCATTCACATACCACAGGTACCAAAGTGTGATACTCCTGGGTATTATCCAAGTGTCACAAAATAATAATAATAAAATTAATTAATTAATTAAATTAAATAAATATATATATTTTTAAATGGCTAAAAAAGACAAAGTATAACATCTTAAGTATCTTAAGTAATTTGGTGGAAACTGTGGTTACCATGGTAAATGTTTGTAAATCAATCAATGACTCAGATAAACTCACAAAACACGTGATGATGTATATTGATTACTCATTGGTCTGATGTTTGTTCTCACACAGTTGTCACAAGGGAACTGTGTCAGTCATTATAAGGTTTGTACTTAAATGCCCAGTTACACAAATGTGTTTCATTATCAGTGTTTTTTATTTTATTTTATATATATATCAAAGTTTAGGAGAACTAGTTTTATATCTTCCACAAAGGGAACTTTGTTAAGTTGAGCAGAACTATGTATCTAACATAACAACTCAGGAACCAGTATGCTATATAGCTGTATAAACAAGCATTAAGACTCTCCAAAAAACATATTTCAACTTAAAACTATAGTAGACTGTAGGAGAATTTCAGTCAGGTTTCAGGCCCCACCACAGCAAAGAAACTGTACTGTTTAAAATGACAAATGACCTGCTTCTTGTGTCAGACAGAGGTTCGATCTTATTGCTAGTTTTACTTGATCTTATTGCTGGATAGGTCATCACATACTCATAGATTGATTACAAAACTATACAGGTATTCAAGGGCAGGCATTAAGATGGTTTAGATCCTACCTTTCCAATTGCTACCACTTTGTTTATTTAAATGGGGAGTCATCTCATGATTAATGGTAAAATATGGAGTGCCACAAGGCTATGTCCTAGGTCCTCTGCTATTTTCAATATGCATGTTTCCCCTTGGTAATATGAAAAATAAGGGATCAGTTTCCATTGTTTTGCTGATGATACTCAACTAGATATCTCAACGAGACCAGATAAACTTTTAAATTATCTTAACAAACAGAGTGTGTTAAAAATGTAAGATTGGATGACCAATAATAGCAGAGATATTACTTACTGGACCAAAAAAACAGTACACAGAATCTCTTTTATTTTGCTTTTAGATGGATCTACTGCTACTTCCTCTACAGTCAAAAATCCGGGTGTTATATTAGACAGCAACTTCCCTTTAGAAAATCATATTTCCCAAAAAGCATTCTTCCATCTTAGAAACATTGCCAAGCTACAAAACATTTTACCTGTTTCTGATGCAGAAAAGCTAGTTTATGCATTCATGACCTCTAGACTGGACTATTGTAATGCACTGCTAGGTGGTTGTCCTGCATCTTACATTTACGTTAAATCATTTAGCAGACGCTGAATGATTATCAAATACAGGTAGTCAGTAAACATGTACAGGTTGTCCAAAATGCAGCGGCTATTGTCATTTCCAGGTCAGGAAAATATGATCATATTCCCTAATTTTAAAGTCTCTGTTCTGGCTACCTGTTAAGTTCTGTATCAGTTACAAATTATTATTGCTTGCCTATGAGGCCCTTAATGGATTAGCTACTGTGTTCTTAACTAGTCTTCTACCACACTACAATCCATCTACACAGAATACCTGAGAAGAGATAATGCCAATGACACCAACCCAAAAACAACATACATAACTACCAAGTTTTGCTATAAGTTTGATTTCATCATATAATAAGTGCTGTTAATAGTGTTCATCATCTGTTTGATTATGTCTTTTATTGATTTTTTCATACATTTCTGCCATATGTACATAAACTTACAGTCACCACTGATAAACTACTTCTAAATATTGTAGAAACTTAATTTGCTTAATTTGCTTTCAAACGATTTTTATCGTAAAAAGTGCTATAGAAATAAACTTGAATTGAACTGAACTATAATGTTTCTTAAAGGAGTACGTGATGCAGTCTGCAAGTTCAAACTGTTCACGTCTGAATATTTACTATTTCCTGTTATCAGTGTTCATCTGTGGTTTGGCTAAGTGCTAACCGCTAACAGACTAAAATTTTGCTAAGCTGGCAGCACAGAAAGGCTGAGGCTACAAGAGAGATATTTAGTTAAACACAAACATTGTCTAAATGAAATCAAAGAAGACATAGTATACAAATGAACAGAGTTATACAGTTAATAATATGCCACAATAATAATATTCCATAATTCTGGATTTAGTTAAACAGAAGTTTAATTCTGACTGGTACATTTACTGACACACGGCTGTAGACTTTTTTTTTCCATTTTGCAAAATGTACAATTAAAAATACATGAGGTTAAAAGTTGTGTGGGCCACCATGACAGTGCACATTCCATATACAAAGAGCGTTATTAATATCTGTCTCGTTGACTCGTCAGCAACGTGGGATGATTTCATCTTGACTACTTGAGCAACTTCCTGTGGTTTCTTGTCTCGCTAGCTTTGGTATCTTTGCATGCATCACCTACACAAACGCTTGATATTTCCTTAGAAACACTGCGACGCAAATCAACCCAAGGGTCACCGAGACTTTGTTTAATTTTTCATGAGTTTGAACATTTAAAAACATTTTTTTTTTTTTTTTTGAATGCATGTGACAGTATCAGTCCTAGACATGGGAGTAAAGGGTGGAGAATATTTCAACAGTCTGTCCCATCCCCAGGACTTGTATGAGGTGAGATCCAGGAAGCAGGTTGATAAGATAACCAGTGACCTCTACAATAACCCTCTTATTGCACCATCCAGCTCCTAAAATAATCCTTGTGTTGAAAAAAAAAAACGAATACATGCCTTACAATGGTAAATTACAGTAACAATGTCAGCACAGACATAGATAGATAGATAGATTATTGCTGGATAGGTCATCACATACTCATAGATTGATTACAAAACTATACAGGTATTCAAGGGCAGGCATTAAGATGGTTTAGATCCTACCTTTCCAATTGCTACCACTTTGTTTATTTAAATGGGGAGTCATCTCATGATTAATGGTAAAATATGGAGTGCCACAAGGCACTGTCCCATCCCCAGGACTTGTATGAGGTGAGATCCAGGAAGAAGGTTGATAAGATAACCAGTGACCTCTACAATAACCCTCTTATTGCACCATCCAGCTCCTAAAATAATCCTTGTGTTGAAAAAAAAAACGAATACATGCCTTACAATGGTAAATTACAGTAACAATGTCAGCACAGACATAGATAGATAGATAGATAGATAGATAGATAGATAGATAGATAGATAGATAGATAGATAGATAGATAGATAGATAGATGTTTTCTAAGTTAAACAAATATTTTAATGTAAAAGATACAAATGAGCTATAAATTACATTTATATTTGCACATACAATTTACATTATTGTTATTTATGGTAATATTTATGGTAATTACTAGTAGCATATTGACTGTTTATTAGGACTTACAATGCATATATTAATGCATTATTGTGCATGAGCATATTCTATATTTTCTTAACCTTACCCCACACCTAAATGCAATTACTACAACTACACTATTTACTATTAAAAAGAGTTTGAGGGAAAATTCTTATATAGCGAATATGTGTTCCCTTATATAAAGTGCTATTTTTATACTTTATACTTTATTTATGTTGTATATATTTTAATGTTATCTATCATAAATGTATATTGTGTATTAAGACATATCATGAGTACAGAATGTTTGCTGTGTCTCAACCCAGCTAGTTCTTTGTAAGTGTAAATTTATAAACCAACAAATGTGAATCTAAATTGTTTGTTTGTTTGTTTATTTTTTGTATTTTTCAAATAGTTTGAGAATGAGTCTGAGACTGAGCAGATAGAACTTTTAAATTCCATGACCCTTGACCACAAGTTCCTCAATCTCCTCTTGGTAAAGCAGCACAAGAAAGTAAATGCATGTTGGCGCTGTGGCTAATCTGTAAACCACAGAAAAGACAATGGGGGGGGGGGGGGTAGCCTCCCTCTCACATTTCAAAACTGGTAGAAGCAGTGATGTTACAGAAGTGATGCAGAGGAAAGCTCTAAAGACAGACTCTTAAAACCATCCATGACTCTGTCGCTGTCTTGTGACATAGCTGTGGGGATTTCCTGTCCTGGCTGTGACTAAAGCCTCAAACTCACTTGGACTATAACTGTCCACCACACATAAAAATAACTCCTCTTGGCTGGAATGTACTGCACTAAATGCTAATTGTGTATATGGTATATTCCCTTGTTAAATATATCTCAAAGAGAAGAGGATGTGCGAAGTGACATTCACAGACCAGCATTTATGGTCAAGACCAAATAAGGCAGTGATGTCTACTGAAGACCGGGGCTAGTTGTCACATGGAAAGTTGTCACAAATACTTTTTCTCAGTAACTGTATGGTTTAGAGTCACACATCCATTACACAATTTGAAATTAATTTTCAATTACACAAAGATAAATAAAATTATTCAAAACATTAATAATGAGTGTATACTATTCCAATACCTTCAGTATTCTCCAGTTATTGCATTTTATGTCATGATTTACTTTTTTTTCTTTCTTTTTTTTCTAATAAAGGTCATACAATAAAATGTTATTCTCACTAATGGATCCTCAGTAGTGAATGGGTGCCGTCACAATGAGAGCTTGAACAGCTTGATGGAATATCATGGTATTGAGGTGTTGTATGTGTGGTTTAACTGTGGATATCATGATCTAAATATATGCTACTATGGAAGACCAGTGGTGACTTTTAATAAAATTCAAACAGTCAGAATAATTACATTTCACCAGAAAGGGAAGGAAAGGAAATGCTCTGTATTTCACTTATCCGTGTTCACACACAAACCAGTGAGTAGTGAACACATACACATTGTGAACACACATCCAGAGTAGTAGTTTTGTGAACACATACCTGGTCTTGGTATTGAGAATTATTTTTTTTCGGGGGGGGGAGGAATTTTCATTTTTGGGTGAACTGTTCCTTTAAAGCGCTAATTCGCCACAGAAATAGCACTTTTTATTCACAGACTTCTAGTTCTGAGTGAACAAAAAAGTTATAAAAGCAAAAAAAAATAAATAAATAAATAAATAAATAAATATTAATTAATATTCTGGTAGGGAAAAATTATTGATTTGGTATATTATCCGTCACATTATTATTTTTTTTCCACACAAGTACCTGCCTAATGTTTGCATGCACCATTTTTTTCCACTTGAACATTTTGCACAACATGCTGTGGTTTGTTTTCACACAAGCTTCTGTGCAGTTGAATCATTATTGGTTTCACTTTTCACTCTAACACTTATATCCTAACTGCATGAATTATTTAATTAAAATGTGTTCCTTAATTAATCATATAATGCAATAATACACTTTGTTGACAATGCTGATCTGTTGTAACAGTTATTTAATTCCCAATTTTTTATTCCCATTAACAAATTTTAGCAAAATTAAAGAACATCGCCAGAGCATCATCATCATACTAGCGTAACAAAATTATTACTCGGTCCTGTATTTTTGGCTTTCACGTGTCCAGATTTGACACTAGTCCCATGACAAATTTCACAGAAACCCTACAAATGACGATACTCTCCAGTTATCCTTGTCATTTCCAATAATTACATCATTTACAGTAGCTAATATCTCTGTGAAGCAACAACCTAGATAACTGTAAATGTTCATCTTTTAGAAGTAACCTCCATAACTCATGTCATGTCCATGTCATGCTGCAGAGTGATTAATCTTGCGTAAGTTATTCCGTTATGAAGCATTAACAAAGACGATACTTCCCGTTTCTGAGGACATAAAAAGCAATAGCAGCCCAAGTGCAGCAAACAGTTTGTGGAATCAGATAGCACACAGGATCCCTCAGGAAACATGTACCTGTCCTCAGCATCTCAACAAATGATCTGTTTGTTTTCTTTAGTTATATTCCTGTGTGCTTTTACATCAGGAGGTGAGTGTCCTTTGACTTCTGCACTCGCACACAAATTGACATTTGCACTCAATACTTAAGGAAAATTGTTACATTTATTTAAAAAATGTATATATATGTTCAACCATAAACCTAATTAAATTCTTATAGATTATAGTTAAAACAAGGACACAAGTATTGGCCAATGTATTAAGAATACTCTGCTTAAGACATAATCTCTAAAGTCTTATTAGCTTATGAAATTTAGCTTTATTTACATTGTTACACTTCGAGAGCTTCCGAAATCAACCTAAAAATGGGAAATACTTTTATTTATGGATGTCTTTCTGTCTGCTTGCAGTGATCTCTCATGACCCTAAAAGGCCAACCTGCTGCAAGGAGGAGATGCTCACGGATAAAGAACCTTTGATCAAAATCACAAGCTGTTACAACCTTCCAGCAACACGCAAATGTCTTGCAGCTGTAGTGTAAGTCTGTCAGTTAAAAACAATAATAATCAAATGCCTGCCAAATCTCTTCTTTGTCAAAAAGCATTTTATTGCATAAATTTTGTCAGTATATGTAGTCTGAATGCATTTCACCTTTCATCTTTACAGGTTCGTTGATAAAAATAACTGGTTGCACTGCATCGATCCTAAGGCTCCATGGCTCAGTAAAAGGACAAAACGTCTAGAAAAGGTTAGAGTCTTCAGATTATGAAAAAGAGTATGTAAGGAGTAATGCAGGATAGATGAACTGAATAAAATATGACAACCTCTGCATGGTTTATACAAACAAAGTCTATTATAAATTGGTATATATATAAAGGGCTACTTCCTGACCTGGTTTTCTTCTGTTCTAATTCAACAGAACGGTGTGATTTGTAAAGATTATACTAAATCTGAAGATACAGACATGGTGACCAAACATCTGTGAACTTCACCCAGAATCCGGTCTTCACCAGCCACACCAGCAAGGCTTCTTTTCCATCTCTGTTAGCCAGACAAGCTACACTGTACTACACAATTCTGCTGAATACACATGGCTCTTCTACGCTGGAAAAATATGTTGAACATATTGCACGAAGAAACAATCTGCGGTTCGCTTTCACACTTAGCTGCTGGGCAGTCTAAGTTATGTTATCCCTTTGTCTTTTTTATTTATTTTTCACATATTGATGTTCTAGTTTTATTTATAATGCTTAATTCATAAATCTTTATTTTCTTTTTAGAATTGTATGTATTATGCATTTGCTTTAAGTATTGTTTAATATATTTAATTTGTTTTTAATTCATCCGAGTATATATTTATTTTCCTATTATGACTTATAGAATATAATTTATTTAACTTGACATCAGTTAAAGTGTTTAAAATGTATTGGATGCAGTATGTATTAAACAAAGAGAAACTGCAATAAACACTACTAAATGTTGGTCTTCTGGAATGGAAATTTATCTAAAAACCAATTTAATAGAATACAACTAATATAAGCTTATTTCTGAATTTCTCCTGTGACTGTCTTAACCTTTGATTAAAGGCCTGAGGCCTACAGGAATGAGAGGTTAGCAACACCTTTCTAAATTATTTGAAACCATCAGAATATCTAAGGAGGGTCTTTGTGGTTATAATGCATTTCACAAGTATTATCACACAGATTTCACATAGAGGTCACAGTAGAGATGAGATGAACACACACACACACACACACACACACACACATACACACTCACTCACTCACTCACACCCAATAACTGTCTGAGGAAACAACATCAGTCATATGTTCCGTTTCTCTAAAACACTGATGGGAACTGTGCATCATCATCCTCCAGAATAATAACAGTCAGACACGTCTTAGAATTTGCTTATGTAAATATTTAGTGTAATGCTGTGAGAAATTATCTCAGACGAGTCTGATTTGTAAGCAATCACCACCGCAGCCATGTAAAGAATTTACAAAAAACTAACCTTTCATTAAAAACAAATGTGTGTGTGAAGGGGTTTCATTATGATTTTTTTTTCTCCAACACATTGTGGGCATGATTATTGGTCCCTTTTTACTGAATACTATTTGCAACCTCCATTTGCCAAGATAACAGCTCTTGAGTCTACTTCCATAATGCCAGATTAGTTTGGACATACCCCAAAAAATTTTGGAAACCATTCTTCCATACAGAATCTCTCCAGGTCCATGTTGGTGCCTCTCTTGTTCTGTTCAAATCACTTTATTTCTGCATGATTTAGGTCAGGGACTGTGATGGCCAAGGCAGAATCTTCAGTTCGTGCTCATTGGCTCATTTTTGAATTGATTTAGATTTTTGTTTTGGGTTAATTTGCCTGATGGAAGATCCAACCAATGCTTATTCTAAGATTTCTTGCAGAGTCTGTCAGATTTAGATTTTTTTTTATCGGTTGGTATTTGACAGAATCTGTGATACTATCTGAACATATCCAGGACCTCCGGCAGAAAAATAAATAATAAAATGGCTCATTTAAACACGCCCCCACATGTCTACCTCTACCCAAATATTCAGATGTGTGGTGCTCATTTTATGGAGAACTGTTTCCTGAGTAGCCTACAATGCTAGCTGTTCTGACTCACAGTCTGTAAGTACGTTTACATATGTAAACATTTGCCACTGACAATTCAAACATGAGTTTTGAGCAGTTTAGAGTAGCACTTGTTGTTTGTTGTTTCTCTGATCACAAATACAGAAATGGTTTTATGTTTACGTGACGTGATGGAACGCAGCGCTTCCAACGGTTACTGAAACCACACCTTTTTTCTTTGCATGAACATTGCGTTGGCAGCATTGCACAAGTATTTCCACATAGTTACGTAGATATGTGGGGGCAGGTTTAACAAGCCTTTTTAGGGGGATGTGGCAGAGTCTTAACTTTATCTCTTTGGGATTCAGACTTTAGTCTTTGCAATTTTACAGATCTTTGTTATGCACCACAAGCTTCTAATACTCCAAAGAAAAAAGGAAAAATTTAAATTGCATCATATGACCCCATAGGAAAAATAATTTAGGAGCTGAGACAATTGGTTGACTTTATGAACTACTAGTAAAATTACATAATTCTTAGAGTTTTGACACAATTAAGAGTAATTTTTTACTCTGAGCAGCTTTAGACATACAGTCCATGAACTATATTCTCTGGTTTTACTTATTCTGATGGATGATTAAGGGAATATGGCTTTTGTATTACCTCATATGTATACCTGTGAAATAGGAAGAAACATGGCTGGACAAAAAAAAAAAAAAAAAATGCTGAAACTTTTTGGGGGTTAATTTATTTTATTTTTTTCAGTCTATATCCCATTCATGTGATCACACATTTTAATATAATTGTTTCATTTTTATATATCAATTTTTTTAATATAATAGACTTAAAGTCATGAATGTGTCCCAATCTGTCAGAAGAGGATGCCTTCATGATAAACTGAAACTGAACTGAATTTCAGAAGAATCTGACAGTATGGAGCAGCTCAGTGTGAAAATATTGTGAAATGGAAGAACTTGACCCATGCCTTTCCACCAGCTAACAAAACTCCCCAACAAACCTCTTAGGTGAAGTGACTGTAGCATGTCAGCTCTTCCTTCCTAATGTGCTTCATTTGAAAACATGTCAACTTTACAAGATAAAATATATGAAAATTACTAAATTAAAAAAAGAAAGAAACCACTGATACACTGATGTGTTACAAATAAAACTCTTTTTTTAGTATACACTGAATTTTTCAAAAATAAATGGCCTCATCTACATTTAAATATATTAATTGAGCAAATGGCATTTACACCTGCTGTGACAAATGAATTCACTTCCAAAACAAACTACATGGAAATCCAGATACGGTGATGCAAAAGAACAATGATGAAATCATCCACAAAAATAAATGTGGCCGCAATGGACAGGATGCAGCCCCTGCAGTTCCGCTTTATTGACTATTTAAGGTCGAGCTAGTAAGAGTTTTGAATATATTCTCTCTGACTCCAGAAGTGAGCACTGAAGATCGACTCTGACAATGGAGACACGCAGGACCCTCATGAGGAGTTTGGCTGTTGCGGTGGTCATTGCATATGTGATCTGGACTACAACAGGTGAAGAGCTTTAACTGTTCATTCATTATTCTGTCTGATGGAACAATGCAGAATATTGAGGTTTACCCAGTTCTTTTGTTTTACTGTAGCTGAAGAACAAAAACTGGATACACCATGCTGCACTCAAGTCTCCAGAGCCAAGCTGACCGATCCCATCCTCAATTTCAGGCTGCAACCTGAAAGTCTTCCATGTGTGAGGGCCGTCATGTAAGTATCACAGTTCATTTCTAAAGAAAACATGTCATGATTAGAAATAAACAGCATCTGATGTTATATTTATGTGTTTTCAATGTTTTGATTCTCTTTGACAGCTTTGAAACAGAGCGGGGAGAATTCTGCAGGGATCCAAGACAACCATGGGTGAAGGAGAAAGTTAAGAATTTGTAAGTTAAACCTAACAAGTATGGTGAAACATAACAGAATTAGTAACAGCATAAAATACTTTTTAAAGTGTATTGTGATGCATTTAATAAAGTATTCTTGTATTCACACTTTTTTTTTTTTTTACAGAAGAGCTCAAAGAAACAAACCCCTGACTTCCACAGCAGCCCCAACATCATCTATTAGTGACCAAACTCATGTGGGAGGAGCTACAAGAAACTGACAGCTCATCAGTCACAAATGTCTTAAAATTAGCTAATAATGAGAACATAATAATGAGTAGTTAGGCCTTTTAAAACTAGCTGATTTTGCTGTAGCATTTGAAACATTTTGTAAATTATGCACATTTAAATTGATTATTTAAAATATTATGTGTTGTCAAATACATGTAGGACAATTTGACAGTGACTGTTATTAATCTATTCAGAAACTGAATTACAGTGAAACTTTTTTGTAACAATTGTGGTTTAAATATTCTATTTTATGTTTCACATTGAAATTTATTTCACACAAATTTCACACAATGTACTAGTAATGGACTTGTTGCGTTAACTTGTGTCGAGAAGGCTGACACAAGTCTGAGTGAATTTTACTTGAATGAGAACATTCATTTTTTTTCTTTATTTGATGAAGCAAATGAACAACTGCATTTTGAAACTTCAAATAAACTCTGATCAACATCTACATGGTTTTGCTTGTTGTTGATTTTTCCAAATGTGTGCAAGAGGTCCTTCCTTAAACCTGAAGACATCTTTTCTCTTAAGCATTTTTTCTTTTCTTTATGGCTGGTTGCTGACTATGCACTATTTTTTTGTTATTTGTTCTATTGATTTTGTACATTTCCTCCATAAACAATATTAGGTACTATAGAATGAGTAAGTTGGTACAGTATACACAAGTGCTGACCTTTTGGATTTTTCCTTTATACCAAAAAATCATCAAAAACCCAATCAGATATTAAAAACACAATAGTTAAATGTTCCTTCAACTCCAGGCACTTTTATGTCCCAGGCGTTGAGTTTTATTCTACAAATGATCTTTTTTGCTTTTTTTCTTACAGTGTATGAAGGTGATATTAAAACTCTCTGTAAATCTTTAATTATGTGCTTATTTATTAGTTATGCTTTTTCAAATGTCTATTATGTGTAGATTAAATGAAATTTAATGTACAGTGTTTATATGAGGGAATATTCTGTATTGATTTTTCACAGTTGTTTTCCCCACATTTTGAATTAAGCATGGCAGTGTGTTGTGTTTAAGGGTTAAAGAAAATGTACATAAACGTTCATATTACTAGTATGTTATTATTATTTTTTTTCTTAGAGTATGTATTTTAGAGTAATATTCTGAACTGTAACTAAACTTAAATAGACAAAGCAATTTGGCCAATTTATTCCAAAACTGATAAAAAATGAATTGGAGAATATGATGGTAAAAGTCAAGAACAATATTAAACACAATACATAATGAGAAATGTTAACATAAGAATGTGGCTGAAATGTTTTTCAAAAAAATAAATAAATAAATAAATTAACCGAACCAAAAGTGCTCATCACTAAAGAAACACCTAGTTAAAATATAAATATAATGGATTATTATATTAAAAATAAAATTGTAAAAATAACATTAAGGTAAAGAACATCCAATTAAATCCAAATCAGAAACTCAACACTTCAGCTTAAGTTACGTTTTCAGTTAAACTCATTTAACCCCTAAACTCATTTCGTGTATTGTGGTCTGTTTTGCATTTTTGGGGGGAGGGGGATACGTTTCTCATAAATTATGCTGATGGGTAAAATTGAATGTATTGTGGTTGAGAGGTGTGAATGCTTCTATGATAACTTGATGCTATGCTTTCAAAAGAGTGGTGGTAAGTTTGTGACGCATTACTTCTTTCTGACATCTACTGCACTGTATCTCTTAAAAGACCTCCACATAATAACTCACGCACATAATCAACACAACTAACTGACCAACACCAAACTACCTTCGATCTGGATGCCAAGAGCCATGGCCTGGACTTCTAGATTAATCACCATTGCTGTTCTGATCGCCCTCATGGGATGTTTCACTGGTGCACAAGCCAACTGTAAGTAACTAAACATGCAGCGCACAATATTTCAATGCCATAGTCAGTGTCACTGTCTCTTCATGTGCTCCTGATAATGAGAAACCTTAGAAAGAGCCCTAAATCTTCAGGATATAATACTGCTGTGATCATGAATTTGACTTTTGTCACATGAGGTCAGCAGGAAACCTCTTACAGGTTAGAGATGTAAAGGAAGTGAATATCCTGTCTTGAAAAATACCATATAAAAAGACTGAGTCTAGATACAGCATCTTCAAAACAGAAGCTAGCCTGCAAACATATTCTTCTTGTGGTTATCTGAATATTTTACACCAACATCATGCAGCTCTGCTGGAAATTAGCTCTGATGATGCTGGTTCTTGTGTGTGTTACTGCACAGCAACACAACTGTAAGTTGTAGGATTTAATACTGGATTTGTATTTCTATCATCTTTTTTACATTTATACTCAGATTTTGGCCTAATCTACCCAAAATGCAAATTTAGTTTATATTTACTCTTTCTTATGTTATTCCCAATAACCTGAATGACTTATTTTTTTCTGTGGAAGACAAAAGAAGATATTTTAAAGAATTTTGGTAAGAGTTTTGGTTCCCATTAACTTCCATTGTATGGACAAAAATATTAAGTCAAGGGGAACCGAAACTGCTTAGCTTCCAAAATTGTTCAATATCTTGTATATAAAATAAATGCATACAGGTTTGGAAAGACATGGGGTTGAGTAAATGATGACAGAATTTCAATTTTGTGTGGAAAATCCTTTTAATGATGGTGAATCCATTGCTATTTATTGCATTTAGCTGTAGCACAGTTTAGTTTTCTTTGATGGAGCCCTTATCAATATCATGATCTTCTCATTTTCACACATAAACAGTACGCACACAATATAAATTCAGTGGAGATTTCAATCTCAATCTCTCTTTCAGATCGTCGTCCCACTCGTGTTGGCGTGAGCTGCTGTAAGGAAGTGTCAGGAGGAAGAATCCCTGCTTCAATTAAACTGATGGGATACAAGCATCAGAATGCTCTGAGTCCATGTGTGGATGCTATAATGTAAGCTCTCTCGTTATTTCACAGAAGTTAATATGTATATGATATTGTGTTCATTTCACTTCATGTTTATTTATCTCCTGCAGATTCTACACAGAGAAGGAAAAGTTATGTTCAGATCCAAAAGCACCCTGGATTAAAAACCGTCTGAATGGTACAAACCTAATAATTATATGACATTTTAATATGATGCTTATGTTATGTACTATTTAAAAATATGATAATCTTTCCTCCAGGTCTGAAGAAGATAGTGGACTAAGAAAATGGAGGACTAGATGATGCTGAAAATCTATCTATACAGTATATGTAATCAATCTATCTATTAAAAAGAGAATATATATTCTGTATGTTTATTTAAGAAAAAAAAATATTATTTGATCTTCTTTATCTTTATCTTATGTGAATGTTAAGAGATGTTTAAAGACTTTGTTTAATCTGCTATAAAATTAAAAAGCATATTTTGAAAAATAACCATTAAAATTGTGCTTCTTTTGACACAAACATCCAGACTTTCATTTAAATGATATTTAAGATGAATCATTAAAGAAATAGTTCACACAAAAAAGGGAAATTCTGTCATTATTTACTCTTCCTCATGTCATTCCCAATATGTATGACTTTTTCTCTTGCGTGGGATATTATAATGGTAATTTAATGTTGCTTGTGAGCCCTTTTGAGGCTTGAAAGATTTAATCCACCTGTAACTGAATGAAGTCATTAATAGTGGATGAAATATTCCTCTGCCTAACTATCTTGTGTTACAGTAATGGTATGTTCTCCATCTAGTGGAGAACAGCACCTAAAGCACAGAGTAGGTCATAATGCATTATCAGTCAAATAAAGTGTCACCCCTGGTTAGTTGACTACAACTAAACAAATTATACATCTTATGGAAATATTAAACAGAAACAAACATGAACAAAATAACAGCACGCCCCCAAACAAGACATTCAAAAACAACTAAAAGTATTCCTAAAAGATTTACTAACATGACACAGTTTCTCAAAATTCGCTTAAAGACATTAGCCTACACTGGCAACACCGTAATAAAGCAAAGGCTAATCAAAGCTAATCACCTGGTGCTATTTATAAAGAAGAAGAAAAATCGATTTTGTGTGAGGTCTTTTTTTTTTTTTTTTTTTTTTTTTGTCTTTGAGAATATGTTACTCAGTGGGTTCCCTGAATGACCATGAATTTCCAATATACTAAATGCAACTGTGAAAAAATGTTTCGACACACCCAGTGTTGGCACTATTTAAAATTTAAATAAATATTTAGTTTTTTATGCTGCTAAGAGAACCAGCCTTGACTTACATGCTGTTTCAGAAATGGCATCCATATACAAAAACGGGATCAGTGTCAAAATTGAAGTGATGAACATAATGATGACCAGAGCAATGGATGGGACAAAAATATGATACATGCTTTTTAGGAACATTAAACACTTCTGATTTTGCCCTATTTTTCCTTGATATGCTTTTTTATTATTCTCAAAAATGCAGAGCTGCCAACTTCCATTTTTTGAATCACTAAGGAATATGATTACAACTAAAAATCTTTACTGTTCTACTCAGAAAAGTCTCCTATCTTGGATGGTCTGATGGTGAGTAAATTAACAGTGAACTATTTTTCAGTGATGCGTGGGTCAGTGTATAAACAACCCGCACCCGACCGGCATTTTCAACTAACCAGCCAACAACTCGGGCCGCAAAAAAAAATATTGTACCCGACCCGTTGTTTTGTTGTTCTCTGCAAGTTCAGCAGACAGTGAGGTTCGGGTTTGTTCTGATCAGAGCTCGTGAGCGGAGAGCGCATTTCTGAATATTCCGCTCCACTCACTCATTCCGTGGGGATGCTTGCTCAACCCAGAATGGCCTGCTGGTTCGAAAATATGTGGAATAAGGGCTGCATCCGACTACTTTTTTTTTCTAGTCGGTCGATTAGTAGACAAAACGCCCCTTTATATTAATGAAATTACTTAAATATGCTATAGCCTACAGGATAATAAGCATTATGATTGCATGCATAAAGCTTGCCACAAAGAACCGGTTAAAGTAGGCCTAATGATTATGAATGTTTCTAAATTAGCAAGGACTCCAAGGAGACATTTAATTGTTTAGTAATAAACTGGAGTTTTCTGTGTCGCTGCAAAGATGAAGTTGACAATGTGGACTCACCATGAATGCCAGAGAGAAATGCACATTTCATATGTATTACATAATCAGAGAGTAGCCTATTTATTTTGGTTTGAATATTTTCGTTTAAAAGGAGACATTTCAAGCTTTCTGTAATATATAGCCTATATTTCTCAAATCTGTGAGGTACAAGTGGAATTTCGGCGCCCTCCGGTAGACATGCAATGCAAGTGATTGTGCCGGAGCCTTATTACATTGTCTGCTATAGCTATATATTTGCTTCTTATTTATTTAATACAGGCAATTGATTGATAAAATATTGATCATATTTAAGATACAATTGATATAAAATGAAAATGTTTTAAAATGAGTTTTCTATAAATCAAAACTTATTGAAGTTGTCAAAGTCATGTTTTACCAAAAACTGTGCCGTTGCTCCCCAGTCTTCACCTTTTCTCTTGCCGCCTCCATCTCTACCTGCAGACAGAGCTCGTGCCAGTTATTCAGCCAATAAAGTGTAGGCCTATGTATTTCAAAATTGAGTCTAGTACTATATAAATTAAAAAGGTTTAATTGGCATCATTATTTCAAAAGACCCGACCGACCGTGACCTGAATATCATAAAAAATATTTTTGGATGACTTGTAACCGTGGGTAACTGCTGGTGACCGCAGGCACCCGCTGATTTTGGGTCAACCCGCACATCACTGATTCCTTTACAGTTTTTTATGATTGCTATGACATTTTTTTCAATACTTCTAATAATTTTTCTAAACTCTTAACGCACCAACACACCTACAACACACAGCTGAGAAAACAGTTAATTCCATGCTCAAAATCACACATTGCAAACTGTGAAGAGTGGGGCGTTGGTCGAGAGCCATGGGAACGTGATTTATATAATAAACAGTATATAGCTTTATCATAGATTGTGTTTTACACTACAGTTTCTTTTTCTTTTTGGGTTTAGTAAATGCATGTATTTTGTGTATTTTGCTACAGAAATTCAGTGCAACATTTGAATGACCATCTCAGAGTAGCTTTATAGAATGAACGGTCTATGTGGGGAACAAAGACAGAATTGCTGCAGTAAAGGCTTTATTTGCAACAGGACTTTAGAAAAATTGAGAAGATGTAATCTAATCTGCCCAATCTTTTGCGTTTGACCACATATTCTCATCCACATCACACCTGATATCTTCTCTGGCAAGGCATCTTGGGAAGTATCTTTTGGTGTGCCGTACCCACTTCTGGTATTGTTCTGTATGTCAGATGTCTTGCCATGCAGCATCCATTGTATCCTGAAGGGACATTTGGTCCTGTGGACGATGTTCAAAAACCTTCAATCTCCTCAGTGAGGTTAAAGAAAGATGAGTAAGGGCAATGAAAACAAATATCATTGACTGACTGCTCTGGTAATGTTAAAATGCAATTGTTCCATTTTTATCACATATATTGGCAAGTGTTCTTCCACCTGTCCCCTTTCTCTGGCACCAGTCTTTCGTACAGATAGGTGAAATGGAGGCTTGCCTCTGGCGATTACGTTTTGGTTGCACCAGCAACTAAAAAAAGTTTGAGGTGTGGAAAAGTTTTGACCATGAGAATAATGAGAATAATGAGCCAGTGGGTTATATTGCTGGATCAGTGAGCGCAGGAATGTGCTGAAGCCATCTACAGTGGATTCAATAATTTTCCTCCACAAACATATGTGGGCCTATAATCTCTGTGAGTAAAGGTTTTTCTAATGATAACTAAATATTAATTGAATCTTAAATGCATAACGTAGAAAGTGTATAGAGTAATGTTGGCATTATTATTTTATTAAATTTCAGCTGCTAGTGGCGAAATAGAATAATTTTGTTATTGCCAAATACCCATCTTAATTTAGAATTTATCTTAATTTAATTTGTTAAGAAAGACTTGTTTTTATTGGTGCATTGGTGTATTTATAGGCTAAATGAGCCTAGGCCTGTTTAGAGTGCTAAGATGTTACGATGTTACAGAGGACTTATAGTCTACTTAAGTCATTAATAAATTGTTAAAACATGTATAAATGACAAATTCTTGACAAAAGGCAAAAGAGCTGTGTGCATGTTCATTTGAATAATGTCGGGCTGTAATCGAGTTTGGGCTTTTAAAAAGTCAATCAAAATGTGCTTGTCAGGCTCGGGTTGTGTCGGGCCTAATTTTTAAGGCCCAATTACAGCTCTAGTGTGACCCTCTTTTCAAAATTCTTACATGTCTGAAGGCCGTCATGTAAGAATCATAGTTCATTCTAAAGAAAACGTCACTAGTTCAACAGCATCTGATATTATATTTCTGTGTACAGTGTTTTCATTCTCTTTGACAACTTTGAGACTAAAGGACAAAGGTACTGCAAAGATACTCCTAAACAACGATGGGTGCAGAAGAAAGTTCAACAGTTTGTGTAAGTTAAACCCAACTAGTATGTTGAAATATAGCAACATAAAAAGCACCTAGTGTTTTAGTGTAGTATTCTTGTATTCTTCCAGTTTTGTTTTGTTTTGTTTGTTGTTTTTACAGCAGAAACAGCAGGCCACCAACATCATCTATTAGTGTCTGAGCTCGTGTGGGAAGACTTTCACAAGCAACTGACAGCACATTATGAATCATCATCATCATCACAATCTCAAAGTAATGAGAACACATCACTGATAAGTTACACGTTTCAAAATTATTTAAAACTTTTAAATATGATAAAAATGTAAGTTTTGTAAATTTAACCTAACAAGTATGGTGGAACATGATGTCACAAATGTCTAAAAATAAGCTAATAATATAATAAAGTAGTTGGGCCTTTTAAAACTAAAAGTTGAAGAGATTTTGCTGTAGTATTTTGGAACTTTTTTGTAAATTATGCACATTTAAATTTAGTATATAAAATATTATGTGTTGTCAAATACATGTAGGACCAGAGATGTATAAAGTACTAGAGAACCATACTTGAGTAAAAGTACAAGTGCTCTATCAAAAAAGTGACTTGAGTAGAAGTAGAAGTGCTCTTTAAGCACCACACTTAAGTAGAAGTACTAAAGTATTCAACATTTTTTGTACTTAAGTATTGCAAGTAGTCTATTTTAAAATTTACTACTCAAGTACTGAAAGTAAAAGTAGAAGTATTGTGTTATGTAGCTATTAAAGAAAGTAGTCAAAAGTTTGAACATATTGTTTTTACTATTTCAAATGATTAACCTAAAGGACAATCACAATTCCTTTGACTGTAACTTCTTGTAAACAAAAAACGGTTACTAGGGTTAGTTAGCCCAATTTGCAAAATGATGTCATTAATAACTTACCCTCATGTTGTTTCAAACCCGTAAGACATCAGAGGGTCATTTAGAATTTTTTGAAGCATCGAAAATACATTTTGGTCCAAAAATAGCAAAAACTATGACTTTATTCAGCATTGTCTTCTCTTCCGTGTCTGTTTTAAGACAGTTAAAAACAAAGCAGTTTGTGATATCTGGTTCGCGAACGAATCATTCGATGTAACCGGATCTTTTTGAAACAGTCCACCAAATCGAACTGAATCGTTTTAAACAGTTTGCGTCTCCAATACGCATTAATCCACAGATGAATTAAGACGTTAACTTGTTTAATGTGTCTGACACTCCCTCGGAGTTAAAACAAACCAATATCCCGGAGTAATTCATTGACTCAAACAGTACACTGTCACTGACTGAACTGATGTGAAGAGAGAACTGAAGATGAACACCGAGCCGAGTCAGATAATGACTCGTTCACGAGTCAAGAACCGTTTGTGTCAGACGCGTCCGATTCGTGAACCGAGGAGCTGATGATACTGCGCATGTGTGATTTAGCGTGAAGCAAACCGACACACAGAGCGTCTGGAACCGAACTGTTTTATTTTGGTGATTGATTCTGAACTGATTCTAATGTTATGAGGCCATGTGCAGTCAACGCCAATGACGCCATTGCATCGAGCGCAAAAGAATCGGTGAACTGTTTTCTTCAACTGGTTTATTGAATCGAACTGTCAGAAAGAACTAACGTTACTGGTCATCCGAAAACCGATGCAACCGGTTCTTGACTCGTGAACGAGTCATTATCTGGCTCGGCTCGGTGTTCATCTCTCTCTTCACAGCAGTTCATTCAGCACGCGCAGTGTCGCTTGATTCGCTCAGTGCCAGCTTCATCAAACCTCCCATCTACAGTTCTGGCAGTGGTTTGTAATGGAATTATTCTTAACATTATTATAATTGTAACGAGTAACGATGCCGCACATAAAAAAAATATCGGAGTAAAAGTATTAAACTCAGCGAAAATATGTACCGAAGTAAAAGTGGAAGTAGGAGAAAAAAATAATACTCTAGAAAAGTACAGATACCGCCTTTTAGTACTTAAGTACAGTAGCGAAGTAGTTCTACTTCGTTACTATACATCTCTGTGTAGGACCATTTGAGAGTGACAGTTCTTAATCTATTCAGAAACCGAATTACAGTGAAACTACACTTCAATTTCATTTCTCTTCACTTCAAACTGTTTTTTTAACAATTGTGGTTTAAATATTATATTTTAATCACATTGAAATATATTTCACTCAATGTACTACAGTAGTAATGGACTTGTGTCATTAACTCATGTATCAAGAAGCCTGATGCAAGTCTGAGTGAATTTTAGACTGATTTGAATGAGAGCATGAAGTTAATATTTGACAATACAACTGTAATCTGAAACTATAAATAAACTCTGATCAGCATCTACTGGTTTTGCTTGTCGCTGATGTTTTCAAATGTGTTCAAGAGGTCCTTCCTTAAACATCAAGACATCTTTTATCTTAACCGTTTAACCTCTTTTATTTATTTATTTATTTTGTGGCTGGTTGCTGGCTATGTGTAATTTTTTGTTATTTGTGCTTTTGATTTTGTACATTTTCTCCATAATATGTTATGTACTGTAGAATGAGAAAGTAGGTATAATAAAAACTTGAGTGCTGGCCTTTTGGATTTTTTTCCATATATTTAGACTCTTGCCGAGTCAGTCAGATTTAGATTTTTTATCTGTCTTTGAGATAATCCATGTTACTATGTCTCTGAAGATGTCCAGGAACTCCAGGAACTAATGATTCAATATATAACTGTGTCCATGGGGTACTTTTTTTACCCTTATGTAAAGTCTAGGAATAAGAGTAAAATTCCATCATTAATACAGTTTTGACACACTTAAGAGTAATTTTATTTTTATTATTCGGAGCGGTTTTATACATATGGTCCTGAACTTTAATCTCTGGTTTTACTCATTGTGATGGATGATTAAGGGAATATGGCTTTTGTATTGCCTCATATTTTTACTCCTGTGAAACAAGAAGGAACATGGCTGGACAATTACATGTTTGTAGTCTGTTTTGCTAATCTGTGGAACATAAGATATAAGATATTTTGAGGAATTAAAAAAAAAATAGAATACCGAGACTTTAAAATAAAAATAAAAAAATTTGGGGGGGGGTGGGGGGGTAAATAATAACAATCTTCTTTTTGGGTTATTTTTGTTCTGTCTATATCCCATTCATTATAAATTTGTATATAATTATCTAGTTTTTATATACTGTATACATTTTTCAAACATAATAGACTTCCGGTCATGAATGTGTTCCAATCTGTCAGTAAAGGATGCCTTCATGATAAACTGAAACAGTGTCTTGAATTTCAGAAGAATCTGACAGTATGGAGCTGTGAGTGTGACAATATTGTGAAATGGAAAAACTTGACCCATGCCTTTCCACCAGTTAACAAAACTCCCCAACAAACCTCTTAGGTGAAGTAACTGTGGCATGTCAGCTCTTCCTTCCTAATGTGCTTCATTTGAAAACATGTCAACTTTACAAGATAAAATTTAAATTACTGAATTAGAAAAAAGAAAGATTTTTTTTTTTTTTTGGTACACTCATTTGTTCTATTGACGTTAAAAATAAAGCACTTTTTTCAACATACAATGAATTCGTATCAATTAAATGACTGACAGCAAGGTTTGAAATTAAATATAATGTAATAATTTTCCAAACAGAGATTCCCCCATCTATATTTACATATTTTAATTGAGCAAGACATTTACACCTACTATGACAAATGAGTTCACTCCCAAAATAAACTACATGGAAATCCAGATACCGTGATGCAAGAGAACAATAATGAAATCATCCACAAAAATAAATGTGGCCACAATGGACAGGATGCAGCTCATGCACTTTAAGTTCTGCTTTATTGAGTATTTAAGGCGAGCTAGTAAGAGTCTTGAATATATTCTCTCTGACTCCAGAAGTGAGCACTGAAGATCGACTCTGACAATGGAGACACGCAGGACCCTCATGAGGAGTTTGGCTGTTGCGGTGGTCATTGCATCTGTGATCTGGACTACAACAGGTGAAGAGCTTTAACTGTTCATTCATTATTCTGTCTGACAGAACAATGCAGAATATTGAGGTTTACCCAGTTCTTTTGTTTTACTGTAGCTGAAAAACAAAAACTGGATACACCATGCTGCACTCAAGTCTCCAGATCCAAGCTGACCGATCCCATCCTCAATATCAGGCTGCAACCTGAAAGTCTTCCATGTGTGAGGGCCGTCATGTAAGTATCAGTTCATTTCTGAAAAAAACATGTAATGATTAGAAATAAACAGCATCTGATGTTATATTTATGTGTTTTCAATGTTTTTCATTCTCTTTGACAGTTTTGAGACGGAGCGGGGAGAATTCTGCATTGACCCAAGACAACCATGGGTGAAGGAGAAAGTTAAGCAGTTTTTGTAAGTTAAACCTAACAATTATTAATTAATTAATTAATTATTAATTAAACATAACAGAATTAGTAACAACATAAAAGGCTTATGACATATATTGTGATGCAATCAGTATAGTAATATTGTATTCACGCCATTTTTTGTTTGTTTGTTTGTTTGTTTGTTTTGTTTTTTTACAGCAGATCTCAAAGAAACAAACCCTGACTTCCACAGCAGCCCCAACATCATCTATTAGTGACCAAACTCAAGTGGGAGGAGCTACACAAGAAACTGACAGCTCATCAGTCACAAATGTCTTAAAATAAGCTAATAATGTAATAAATTACTAATGCCTTTTAAAACTACAAAGTTTAAGAGATTTTTCTGTCATATTTTTGAACTTTTTTGAGTATTTAAAAAATGATATGTTGTCAAATACAATTAAGACACTTTGACATTGATAGTTCTTAATCAGAAACTGAATTACAGTAAAATTGTTTTGTAACAATTGTGGTTTAAATATTATATTTTATTTTTCACATTGAAATATATTTCACTCAATGTACTAGTAACGGACTTGTGTCATTAACTCATGTGTCGAGAAGGCTGACGCAAGTCTGAGTGAATTTTAGACTGATTTGAATGAGACAGAGCTGGATTTTACTTTCTTCTTTTTCTTTTTCTTTTTTGATGAAGTAAATTAACAACTGTAATCTGAAACTATAAATAAATTCTGATCAGTATCTACTGGTTTTGATTGCGGTTGATTTTTCCAAATGTGTTCAAGAGGTCCTTCCTTAAACATCAAGACATCTTTTCTCTTAAGGATTTTTAATATTTTCTTTGTGATTGGTTGCTGGCTATGAACTATATTCTGTTATTTGTGCTATTGATTTAGTACATTTCCTCCAATAACAAATATTACGTACTTATAGAATGAGTAAGCTGCAGTATAAACTTGTGTGCAGACCTTTTGGATTTTTCTTTTTTTCCAAATGTTCGTTTAATTAATGACAATACCAAAAATCATCAAAAACCACAATAATTGAATATCCCTTCAACTCCAGGCACTTTTATATACCAGGGGTTTTATTTTGGCCAATTTATTCCAATTTATTTATTTAAGAAATTTGATGATAAAAGAATGATATTAAACAATACATGATGCGAAATATTAACATAAGAATGTGGTTGAAATGTTTTTTAAGAAAACCAAAAGTGATCATCGCTGAAGAAACACCCAGTTAAAATGTAAATATAAAAGCTTTTTTGATGAAAAGAAAAACATTTTATTAAGGTAAAGAACATCCAATTACATCCAAATCCGAAACTCAACACTTCAACTTAAGTTTTCAGATAAACTCATTTAACGCCTAAACTCATTTCACGTATTTTGGTCTGTTTTGCATTTTTAGGGGGAGGGGGATTCGTTTCTCATAAATTATGCTGATGGGTAAAATTGAATGTATTGTGGTTGAGGGATGTGAATGCTTTAATGATATCTTGATGCAATGCTTTCAAAAGAGTGGTGGTAAGTTTGTGACACATTACTTAAATCTGACTGTTACTGCACTGTATCTCTTAAAAGACCTCCACATAATAACTCACACACATAATCAACACAACTGACTGACCAACACCAAATTACCTTCGATCTGGATGCCAAGAGCCATGGCCTGGACTTCTAGATTAATCACCATTGCTGTTCTGATCGCCCTCATGGGATGTTTCACTGGTGCACAAGACAACTGTAAGTAACTAAACATGCAGCGCACAATATTTCAATGCCATAGTCAGTGTCACTGTCTCTTCATGTGCTCATGATAATGAGAAACCTTAGGAAGAGCCCTAAATCTTCAGGATATAATACTGCTGTGATCATGAATTTGACTTTTGTCACATGAGGTCAGCAGGAAACCTCTTACAGGTTAGAGATGTAAAGGAAGTGAATATCCTGTCTTGAAAAATACCATATAAAAAGACTGAATCTAGATACAGCATCTTCAAAACAGAAGCTAGCTTTCAAACATATTCTTCTTGTGGTTATCTGAATATTTTACACCAACATCATGCAGCTCTGCTGGAAATTAGCTCTGATGATGCTGGTTCTTGTGTGTGTTACTGCACAGCAACACAACTGTAAGTTTTAGGATTTAATACTGGATTTGTATTTCTATAATTTTTTTTACATTTATAGTCAGATTTTGGCCTAATCTACCCAAAAATGCAAATTTGGTTTATATTTACTCTTTCTTATGTTATTCCCAATAACCTGAATGACTTAATTTCTTCTCTGGAAGACAAAAGAAGATATTTTAAAGAATTTTGGTAAGAGTTTTGGTTCCCATTAACTTCCATTGTATGGACAAAAATATTAAGTCAAGGGGAACCGAAACTGCTTAGCTTCCAAAATTGTTCAATATCTTATATAGAAATAAATGCATACAGGTTTGGAAAGACATGGGGCCTGTTCTTCGTACGTCGCTAACTCAGTTAGCTGGATTTGATTGTTGACGATTTGGCGAGATCTTGGATCGTTTGGTTCTTCGAAGCTCATCCCGGAGCTGCTGTCATAGCAACAGGTCCTTAAGCTTAAACCTGCTCTGGAGCAGGCTTATTTCATGTAAACAGGATTAGATCGCTTCTTTTCAACCAGAACTGATACTCAAAATATGTCTGCTACCACCGCTACTTTATTACAAGAGTATCGTACTGATCCAGGGACAATAATTTAAAATAATAATCATTAAAAAAATATTTAAAAATAATATAAAAATGCTGTGTAGTCCATAACAGCTTACTATAGACAGCCAGTTTTACTCACTGAAATATTTATTTGTCATAAAATTATTACTTCATAATTGTATTGGAGTCGTACACACATGCTATACAGATAATAGAGTCGTGCATTATTTTGAGTGATGACTGCTATTATAAGAGAGGCTTGATGGAGCGCAGGAGATGCAGATAACATGATATTGACCCTTAAGAAACTTTCATTAATGCTGTCACGTAACAAATCTGTCCAAATATAAAATGAAATGAATATATAATTTCTACATTGAAATAAAATGTAATGACTGCACAACTATTTTAAATTGCGAATCTAAATAATTGGGAATTATGAAAAAAATTCTAATAAAATAAAAACATGTATCTATTATATGTTTAATGTATTTATTATAACATTTATGTAGTTTTGTTTGCTTGGCTGTTTCCTTATAAAAGTCCAGAAATTTGTCAAGTTTTTGGTCAGGTGTCGTTTTAAATTATATGACGTCATTACATTGCCGTCTTGCCACCAGTCAATCGCTGCACTGCTGATCATGGTTTCGAGTATCGATACATATCCCCTTTTAAGCCAACACATGAACGCGCAATTATCTCAGAAAACTCAATCCAGCGATACCAATCATACACAACAGGGGCCCGTTCTTCGTACGTCGTTTATTACATCCAAGATCAAATGACACATCCAAGATGAGATCATCGTGCTAATCATGATCCGGCTAATTGGGTTCTTCGAACACACCTGTTGTGTATGATTAGTATCGCTGGATTGAGTTATCTGAGATAATTGCGCGTTGTGTGTAAGACTCTAATACAATTATGAAGTAATAATTTTATGACAAATAAATATTTCAGTGAGTAAAACTCGCTGTGTCAGTAGGCTGTTATGTACTACACAGCATTTTTATATTATTTTTAAATATTTTTTTTAATGATTATTATTTTAAATTATTGTCCCTGGATCAGTACGATACTCTTGTAATAAAGTAGCGGTGGTAGCAGACATATTTTGAGTATCAGTTCTGGTTGAAAAGAAGCGATCTAATCCTGTTTACATGAAATAAGCCTGCTCCAGAGCAGGTTTAAGCTTACGGACCTGTTACTATGACCGCAGCTCCCGGATGAGCTTCGAAGAACCAAACGATCCAAGATCTCGCCAATACGTCAACAATCAAATCCAGCTAACTGAGTTAGCGATGTACGACCCTTACAAAAAATAACCATGGTTTTATTATATAGTAAAACTGTAGTAACCTATGGTTTTTTGGAGTATTTACTACCATTTGTATAACCACAGATTTACTACAAATACCATGGTTAAACTATGGTTAATATAGCAAAACCATGGTAAATTTGTGGTTACCATGGTTTAACTATAGGAACTATGGTTTTTTGGTTTTATTTGTAGTAAAACCATGGTTAATTTTCATAAGGGGAAGAACGGGCCCCAGGTGTGTTCGAAGAACCCAATTAGCCGGATCATGAGTAGCACGATGATATCATCTTGGATGTGTCATTTGATCTCGGAAGCGACGTACGGAGAACGGGCCCCTGAATACACCGTAAGTCGCTTTGGATAAAAGTGTCTGCTAAATGCATAAATTTAAATATATATATATATACTTAATATATTATAACTTGATCCTCTTTATCTTTATCTTTTGGGAATGTTAAGAGATGTTTAATGGCTTTGTTTAATCTGCTTTACCCTTCAAATTGTGCTTCTTTTGGCACAAACATCTTGACTTTTGGACTGTATTTAATCATATTTAAGCTGAATCATTAAAGAAATAGTTCACATAGAAAAGGGAAATTCTGTCATTATTTACTCATCCTCATTTCTTTCCCAATATGTATGACTTTTTCTCTTGCGTGGGTAAAATGGTAATATAATGTTGCTTGTGAACTTTTTTGAGGGTTGAAAGATTTAATCCACCTGTAACTGTATGAAGTCAGTAGTGTGTGAAATATTCCTCTGCCTAACTATCTTGTGTTAGAGTAATGGCATATTCTCCATCTAGTGGAGAACAGCACCTAATGCACAGAGTCAAATAAAGTGTCACCTCTGATTAGTTGACAACAACTAAACAAATCATAAACAGAAACAAACATGAACAAAATAGCAGCACGCCCCCAAACAAGACATTCAAAAACAGCTAAAAGTATTTCTAAAAGATTTACTAACATGACACAGTTTCTTAAAATCAGCTTAAAAACATTAGCCTACACTGGCAGCACCACAATAAAGAGGTGGTATGAGATGCTAATCAGCTGGTGCTATTTATAAAGAAGAAAAAAAGATTTTGTGCGAGGTCTGTTATTTTTTTATTGTTTTTTTTTTAGGGTGTTTTTGTTGTGTTAGTCTTTGAGAATATGTTACTCAGTGGGTTTCCTGAATGACCCTGAATTTGCAAATTACTGAATGCAACTGTGAAAAATGTTTCGACACACACAGTGTTGGCACTATTTAAAATTTCAATAAATATTTAGTATTTTATGCTGCTAAGAGAACCAGCAGTGACTTACATGCTGCAAAATTTCAGATTTGACATCCACATATAAATATGGGATCAGTCTCAAAATTGAAGTGATGAACATAAGCAATGGATGGGACAAAAATATGATACGTGCTTTTTAGGAACACTAAACATTTCTGATTTTGCCCTATTTTTCCTTGATATGCTTTTTATTATTCTAAAAAACTGCGAGCTGCCAAATTCCATTTTTTGAATCACTAAGGAATATGATTACAACTAAAAATCTTTACTGTTCTACTCAGAAAAGTGTCCTATCTTGGATGGTCTGATGGTGAGTAAATTAACAGTGAACTATTTTTCAGTGATGCGTGGGTCAGTGTATAAACAACCTGCACCCGACCGGCATTTTCAACTAACCAGCCCACAACTCTGACCGTGAAAAAAGAAAAAGAAAATATTGTACCCGACCCGCTTCCTGACCCACAATTTTTATAATTAGTAAATGCTCATCTTAATGTCATTGGGCCATAGACGTAGGAACCTCCCTGGCCTATATCCATTAATCCAGCCTGCAAACACCCGCTCATTTTGGGTCAACCCGCGCATCACTGATTCCTTTACAGTTTTTTATGATTGCTATGACAATTTTTTCAATACTTCTAATAATTTTTCTAAACTCTTAACGCACCAACACACCTACAACACACAGCTGAGAAAACAGTTAATTCCATGCTCAAAATCACACATTGCAAACTGTGACGAGTGGGGCGTTGGTCGAGAGCCATGGGAACATGATTTATATAATAAACAGTATATTGCTTTATCATAGATTGTGTTTTACACTACAGCTTCTTTTTCTTTTTGGGTTTAGTAAATGCATGTATTTTGTGTATTTTGCTGCAGAAATTCAGTGCAAAATTTGAATGACCATCTCAGAGTAGCTTTATAGAATGAACGGTTTATGTGGGGAACAAAGACAGAGAACGGCTTTATTTGCAACAGGACATTAAAGAAATAGAGAAATAGAGAAAATGTGATCTAATCTGCCCAATCTTCTGCGTTTGGCCATGTAGCAAATATATATATATGACGCGCCTCTTCCTCATCCTCCTCATCCTCCTCCTCCTCCTCCTCCTCCTCCTCCTCCTCCTCCTCCTCCTCCTCTTCCTCTTCCTTCCTGCACTATCCAATGATGTTTGATAGGGTGTCCGAGGGCACACAAATTTTTAGCGGATAGGAATTTTCGTCCACACGGATGTGGCGTTTTGGAAGAGTGAAACCGATGTTTTGAAACCGGGTCCCAGAGTGGATATGTTTGAAAAGGCCGACTTTGCGTTTCGTCTGGATGGCGAATCCGTACATTTTCTGACAATATGACATCAGATCACGTCTCGTCCCTAGTCAAACACCACTACATCACGTAACAGCAACAAAAACACAGAACAATTGTATTTTTTCTATTAACTAACATTAACAATGTATTTTTCCATGTTCGTTTGTGTACCACGCGCAAGGTTTATGAGCAAATCCATGTCTTCTTCTCCGTTTTAAGTGTATCTCTGTGGCAGAATTACAGTGCCACATTCTGGTCTGGCATGTATACTACATCGGTTTCGTGTGGACGCGGATATTTCTTGAGATGAGGGAAAAAAGATCAGGGGTCCGTCTCCTTGTGGATGGGGCCGAAGAAGTAACGGGTACTTACGGTTATGGATAGAAATGTAGCGGAGTAAAGACTACAATATTTGCCTCTCAAATGTACTAGAGGAAAGTCATGAGTACTCCCCAAAAATTATACTTGAGTAAAGTACAGATCCCTTAAAATTGTACTTAAGTCTGTACTCAAGTAAATGTACTCCGTTACTGTCTGGCTCTGTATATCATGTTAATATATTGCCATAGTTAAATTCCATAACATGCCAATTACATGTGTTCTTAATTACACATACATAAGTTCTTGCATAAGTTCTATAGTGACATACTTACATACTCTGTCGTGCGGTCAAAAACTGTTTGCCTCTCAACCACCAACGCAATACACATGTTGCTCAGGTGCTCTAATTAAACCTAGCCACAGCACCACCCAGTGGACAAAAACCTTACCATCCCCAAAATGGCTCCTACAATACTCCTAAACAACGATGGGTGCAGAAGAATGTTCAACAGTTTGTGTAAGTTAAACCTAACTAGTATGTTGAAATATAGCAACATAAAAAGCACCTAGTGTTTTAGTGTAGTATTCTTGTATTCTTCCAGTTTTGTTTTGTTTTGTTTGTTGTTTTTACAGCAGAAACAGCAGGCCACCAACATCATCTATTAGTGTCTGAGCTCGTGTGGGAAGACTTTCACAAGCAGCTGACAGCACATTATGAATCATCATCATCACAATCTCAAAGTAATGAGAACACATCACTGAGAAGTTACACGTTTCAAAATTATTTAAAACTTTTAAATATGATAAAAATGTAAGTTTTGTAAATTTAACCTAACAAGTATGGTGGAACATGATGTCACAAATGTCTAAAAATAAGCTAATAATATAATAAAGTAGTTGGCCTTTTTGAAACTAAAAGTTTAAAAGATTTTGCTGTAATATTTTGGAACTTTTTTGTAAATTACGCACATTTAAATATAAAATATTATGTGTTGTCAAATACATGTAGGACCATTTGAGAGCGACAGTTCTTAATGTATTCAGAAACTGAATTACAGTGAAACTGTTTTTTTAACAATTGTGGCTTAAATATTATATTTTAATCACATTGAAATATATTTCACTCAATGTACTACAGTAGTAATGGACTTGTGTCATAAACTCATGTATCAAGAAGGCTGATTTGAATGAGAGCAAAGTTGATATTTGATGATGCAACTGTAATCTGAAACTATAAATAAACTCTGATCAGCATCTACTGGTTTTGCTTGTGGTTGATGTTTTCAAATGTGTTCAAGAGGTCCTTCCTTATATATCAAGACATCTTTTATCTTAACCGTTTAACCTCTTCTATTTATTTATTTTGTGGCTGGTTGCTGGCTATGCGTAATTTTTTGTTATTTGTGCTTTTGATTTTGTACATTTTCTCCATATATGTTATGTACTGTAGAATGAGAAAGTAGGTATAATAAAAACTTGAGTGCTGGCCTTTTGGATTTTTTTTTCTCCATATATTCAGACTCTTGTCGAGTCAGTCAGATTTAGATTTTTTTATCTGTCGGCATTTGACATAATCCATGTTACTAGTATCTGAATGATTCCATATATAGCTGTGTCCATGGGGTACTTTTTTAACCTTATGTAAAGTCTAGGAATAAGAGTAAAAGGACCTCATAAATACAGTTTTGACACACTTAAGAGTAATTTTTTTTTTTTTTTTTTTTTCGGAGCGGTTTTACACATATGGCCCTGAACTTTATTCTCTGGTTTTACTCATTGTGATGGATGATTAAGGGAATATGGCTTTTGTATTGCCTCATATTTTTACCCCTGTGATACAAGAAGGAACATGGCTGGACAATTACATGTTTGTAGTCTGTTTTGCTAATCTGTGGAACATAAGATATAAGATATTTTGAGGAATTAAAAAAAAAATAGAATCCTGAGACTATTAAAAAAAACAAAACAAAAAAAAAAAACTTTTTTGGGGTAAATAATAACAATCTTCTTTTTGGGTTATTTTTGTTCTGTCTATATCCCGTTCATTATACATTTTGATATAATTATTTAGTTTTTGTATATACATTTTTTAAACATAATAGACTTCCAGTCATGAATGTGTTCCAATCTGTCAGTAAAGGATGCTTTCATGATAAACTGAAACAGTGTCTTGAATTTCAGAAGAATCTGACAGTATGGAGCAGTGAGTGTGACAATATTGTGAAAAGGAAAAACTTGACCAATGCCTTTCCACCAGCTAACAAAACTCCCCAACAAACCTCTTAGGTGAAGTAACTGTAGCATGTCAGCTCTTCCTTCCTAATGTGCTTCATTTGAAAACATGTCAACTTTACAAGATAAAATATATTTAAATTACTGAATTAGAAAAAAGAAAGAAGAAAAATATTGGTACACTCATTTGTTCTATTGACATGTTAAAAATAAAGCTCTTTTTTCAGCATACACTGAATTCGTATCACTTAAATGACTGACAGCAAGGTTTGAAATTAAATATAATGTAATAATTTTTCAAACGGAGATTCCCCCATCTATATTTACATATTTTAATTGAGCATGACATTTACACCTACTATGACAAATGAGTCCAATCTCAAAATAAACTACATGGAAATCCAGATACCGTGATGCAAGAGAACAATAATGAAATCATCTACAAAAATAAATGTGGCCGCAATGGACAGGATGCAGCCCATGCAGTTCCGCTTTATTGAGTATTTAAGGGGAGCTAGTAAGAGTCTTGAATATATTCTCTCTGACTCCAGAAGTGAGCACTGAAGATCGACTGTGACAATGGAGACACGCAGGACCCTCATGAGGAGTTTGGCTGTTGCGGTGGTCATTGCATATGTGATCTGGACTACAACAGGTGAAGAGCTTTAACTGTTCATTCATTATTCTGTCTGACGAAACAATGCAGAATATTGAGGTTTAACCAGTTCTTTTGTTTTACTGTTGCAGGTCAAAATCTGGATAAATCATGCTGCACTAAAGTCTCCACAGCCAAGCTGACCGATCCCATCCTCAATATCACATTTCAACATAAAAGTCTTCCATGTGTGAGGGCCGTCATGTAAGTATCAGTTCATTTCTGAAAAAAACATGTAATGATTAGAAATAAACAGCATCTGATGTTATATTTATGTGTTTTCAATGTTTTCATTCTCTTTGACAGCTTTGAGACGGAGCGGGGAGATTTCTGCAGTGACCCAAGACAACCATGGGTGAAGGAGAAAGTTAAGCAGTTTTTGTAAGTTAAACCTAACAATTATTAATTAATTAATTAATTAATTAATAATTAAACATAACAGAATAAGTAACAACATAAACGGCTTATGACATATATTGTGATGCAATTATTATAGTAATCTTGTATTCACGCCATTTGTTTGTTTGTTTGTTTGTTTGTTTTGCTTTTTACAGCAGATCTCAAAGAAACAAACCCCTGACTTCCACAGCAGCCCCAACATCATCTATTAGTGACCAAACTCATGTGGGAGGAGCTACACAAGAAAAACTGACAGCTCAACAGTCACAAATGACTTAAAATAAGCTAATAATAATAAATTACTTAGGCCTTTTAAAACTACAAAGTTTAAGAGATTTTTCTGTAAACTTTTTTGAGAATTTAAAAAAATAATATGTTGTCAAATACATGTAGGACACTTTGACATTGACAGTTCTTAATCAGAAACTGGATTATAGTAAAACTGTTTTGTAACAATTGTGGTTTAAATATTATATTTTATTTTTCACATTGAAATATATTTCACTCAATGTACTAGTAATGGACTTGTGTCATTAACTGACGCAAGGCTGACGCAAGTCGGAGTGAATTTTAGACTGATTTGAATGAGAACAGAGCTGGATTTTACTTTCTTCTTTTTCTTTTTTTTTTTTTTTTTGATGAAGCAAATTAACAACTGTAATCTGAAACTATAAATAAACTCTGATCAGCATCTACTGGTTTAGATTGCGGTTGATTTTTTCAAATGTGTTCTAGAGGTCCTTCCTTAAACATCAAGACACCTTTTCTCTTAAGGATATTTTCTTTGTGGTTGCTGGCAATGCACTATATTTTGTTATTTGTGCTATTGATTTTGTACATTTCCTCCAATAACAAATATTATGTACTTATAGAATGAGTAAGCTGCGGTATAAACTTGTGTGCAGACCTTTTGGATTTTTCTTTTTTCCAAATGTCAAATTAATGACAATACCAAAAATCATCAGAAAGCACATCAGATATTAAAAACACAAAAACTGAATATCCCTTTAACTCCAGGCACTTTTATATACTAGGGGTTGATTTTTATTTTGGCCAATTTATTCCAATTTATTAATTTAAGAAATTTGATGGTAAAAGAATGATATTAAACAATACATGATGCAAAATGTTAACATAAGAATGTGGTTGAAATGTTTTTTAAGAAAACCAAAAGTGATCATCACTGAAGAAACACCCAGTTAAAATGTAAATATAAAAGCTTTTTTGATTAAAAGAAAGAAAAATGTAAAGGTAAAGAACATCCAATTACATTCAAATCGGAAACTCAAAACTTCAACTTAAGTTTTCAGATAAACTCATTTAACGCCTAAACTCATTTCACGTATTTTGGTCTGTTTTGCATTTTTTGGGGGGAAGGGGATTAGTTTCTCATAAATTATGCTGATGGGTAAGACTGATTGTATTGTGGTTGAGGGATGTGAATGCTTTAATGATATCTTGATGCAATGCTATCTGACTGCTACTGCACTATATCTCTTAAAAGACCTCCACATAATGACACTCCACACGACTGACCAACACCAAACTACCTTCGATCTGGATGCCAAGAGCCATGGCCTGGACTTCTAGATTAATCACCATTGCTGTTCTGATCGCCCTCATGGGATGTTTCACTGGTGCACAAGCCAACTGTAAGTAACTAAACATGCAGCGCACTATATTTTACACCAACATCATGCAGCTCTGCTGGAAATTAGCTCTGATGATGCTGGTTCTTGTGTGTGTTACTGCACAGCAACACAACTGTAAGTTGTAGGATTTAATACTGGATTTCTATTTCTATATAAAAAAAAAAATACATTTATACTCAGATTTTGCATTTTGGATTAATTTAATTCACACCAACATTTTTTTCAGACTAGAATGTATGTTTGAAGGCCTAATCTACAATGCAAATTTGGTTATATTTACTCTTTCTCATGTTATTCCCAATAACCTGAATGAGTTCATTTCTTCTGTGAAGACAAAATAAGTTTTTTTATTATTATTATTATTTTGGTAACAGTTTTGGTTCCCATTAACTTCCACTGTATGGACCAAAAATATTAAGCCAAGGGGAACCGAAACTGCTTAGCTTCCAAAATTCTTCTATATCTTATATAATAAATAAATGCAAACAGGTTTTGATACATATGATGGTGAGTAAATGATGACAGAATTTCCTTTTTTTTTCGTGGACAATCCTTTTAATGATGGTGAATCCATAGCTATATATTGCATGCTGTAGCACAGTTTAGTTTTCTTTGATGGAGCCCTTATCAATATCACAATCATCTTTTCCTGAAGATGGTACTCCTCTGGTACTGCTTGGTGACTTCAACATCCACCTAGATAAACCCCAGGCTGCTGACTTCAAAATTCTGCTCACCTCATTTGATCTCAAGTGAGTGTCTACTACAGCGACTCACAAATCAGGCAACCAACTGGACCTCATCTACATGCGCTGTTGCTCTTCAGTTGCTCCACTGCACACCTCAGACCACTTCCTCATTACTGCTAAACTAGCACTTACTCCTGAAGTGACACACACTCCAACACAGGTCACCTTTAGACGGAACCTACGCTCACTCTCTCCATCTTGCCTATCTTCTGTGGTTTCATCCTCGCTTCCTGCACTCTCTGTTTTCAGCTCTGGACACGAACAGCACTTCGGACAGTCTTTGCTCCACTTTAAAATCTTGCTTGGACAACTTTTGCCCACTGTTGTCTAGACCAGCACGCACCACCCCACTGCCCCATGGCTGTCCAAGGTTCTCCATGAACATCGCTCTAAACTCAGGGCTGCAAAGAGGAAATGGAAGAAACTCTATCGACCTCAGTGTGTATCAGTCTCTCCTCTCTTCCTTCTCTGCAAATGTCTTCACGGCTAAAACATCCTACTACCACAACAAAATTAACAGCTGTTGTGACACTCGGACATTCTTCAAGACTTTCTCTTCTCTTCTTAATCCGCCTCCACCACCTCCTCCATCGACTCTTACAGCAGATGACTTTGCAGTTTTCTTCACAAATAAGACAAGAACCATCAGTGACCAATTCTCCACTCCGCTGCTTTTGACACCGTTAATCACCAGATTCTTCTGTCCACCCTCAGAAAGATGGCCATCTCTGGAACCGCACTCCTGTGGGTTAAGTCCTACTTCTCTGACAGATCCTTCAGTGTGTCTTGGAGGGGTGATGTTTCTAAGTCACAACACCTTGCTACTAGGGTTCCTCAAGGCTCAGTACTTGGATCAGTTATCTTCTCCATCTACATGACGTCATTAGGATCTGTCATTCAGAAGCATGGCTTTTCTTATGACTGCTATGCTGATGACACCCAACTCTACCATCCAATCAGATGACCCGACGGTAGCTGCTCGCATTTCAGCCTGTCTGAGTGACATTTCTAGCTGGATGAATGACCATCACCTTCAGCTTAACCTTACGAAAACAGAACTCCTGGTGATTCCAGCTAACCCATTGCTTCATCACAACTTCTCTTTACAGCTGGGTTCGTCAACCATTATTCCTTTGAGGACAGCCAGAAACCTAGGAGTTGTGATGGATCATCACTTAAGCTTCACAGACCACATTGATACAACGACCTGGTCCTGCAGGTTTGCCTTATACAACATTAGGAAGATTAGACCCTTCCTGTCAGAGCAAGCCACACAACTTGTCCAAGCTCTTGTTCTCTCCAGACTGGACTATTGTAATGCTCTCTTGGCGGGCCTTCCTGCATGTACTGTCAAGCCTCTGCAATTGATCCAGAATACAGCAGCGAGGGTTGTCTTCAATGAGCCAAAAAAAGCTCACGTTACTCCTCTCCTCATCAGGTTACACTGGCTACCAGTAACTGATCGCATCAAATTCAAGGTACTGATGCTTGCCTACAAGACGACCACTGGCATGGCACCAACATACTTAAACTCTCTGGTTAAATCTTATGTGCCCTCCAGAAGTTTGTGCTCTGCAAGTGAACAACGCCTTGTGGTGCCATCCCAAAAAAGTTCAAAATCACTCTCACTGAACTTTTCCTGGACTGTGCCCAGCTGGTGGAATGACCTCCCAATCTCAATTTGTACAGCTGAGTCTTTAATCATTTTCAAGAAACATCTAAAGACTCATCTTTTTCGCCAGCACTTAACCAACTAATACTAGCACTTTTCCTTCTTTTCTTGTCTTTTCATTTATTTATAAAAAAGTAAAAATAAAATAAACCTGGCTATGCGTTCTGTACTAGACTAACTGAGACTTGTCATGGCACTTGTATACTGTTGTTGTTCTCTTGATTACATGACTGCTTCTATTGTTCTCATTTTTAAGTCGCTTTGGATAAAATCGTCTGCTAAATGATTAAATGTATCATGTATCATTTTCACACATAAACAGTACACACACAATATAAATTCAGTGGAGATTTCAATTTCAATCCCTCTTTCAGATCGTCGTCCCACTCGTGTTGGCGTGAGCTGCTGTAAGGAAGTGTCAAAAGCAAGAATACCTGCTTCAATTAAACTGATGGGATACAAGCATCAGAATGCTCTGAGTCCATGTGTGGATGCTGTAATGTAAGCTCTCTCGTTATTTCACAGAAGTTAATATGTATATGTTATTGTGTTCAAAAAAAAGCTTATTTTTTTAACCAGAATAAGCTCTAATCATAATAGCCAAACATTCATTAATTTTCAGAATTTTAACACCTTAAACGTTCTTTACATAATGCCACTGTTGATTTTTATGAAAAAAAATTTTTTTTAAATTATTTTCAATTTACTACATTTACAATTTACAATTTACTTTTCTTTGATTATTACAGCCTTGGATATGTCAATGATTAACAACAACATACATTTTTATGCATTCATATTTTTTATGCAGTATCAGATAAAAAATAAAAGTACCTCTCAGGTCCATAAAGGACAAAAATGTCCATGTCAAAAAAGTGTCATAAAAATATTATAGATTAATATTTGTCTCCACTTTCACTGACTTAGATTTTTTACTAGCGCCAGTTCTATTCATAATTACCAAACATTCATTAATTTTCAGAATTTTAACCCTTTAAATGCTGGTTTCTCTACATAATGCCACTTTTGTTTTAAATAAAAATAATAATTATTATTATTATTTTCCATATAGTGAATGCTAAGCAGATTTTTTTTCTTTGACTATTACAGTCTTTGATGTGTTAATTATTAACAACAATATTAATTTGGATGCATTTATATAATTTTTGCAGTGTCAGCTTAAAAATAAAACTACCACTCAGGCCCATAAAGGACAAAAATGTCCTTTTCAAAAAAGTGTCATAAAAATATTATAGATTCATATTTTTTTTCCACTTTCACTGACTTAGATTTTTTTCCAGCATCAGTTCTAATCATAATAACCAAACATTCATTAGTTTTCAGAAATTTAACACCTTAAACGTTGGTTTCTTTACATAATGCCACTGTTGATTTTTATAAAAAATATAATAATAATAAAACATTTCCATATACTAAATGCTAAGCAGTTTTTTTTTTCTTTAAATATTACATCCTTGGATATGTAAATGGTTAACTACGACATTCATTTTTATGCTTTCATATTTTATGCAGTATCAGATTTAAAATAAAAACTACCACTCAGGTCCAAAAGGACAAAAACGTGGGTATGTAAGACACAGCTGTGTGCGTCTTAGTAAAAGCAAAGAGGGAGGACAGAAGTGCTCCATGCTTTATTTGCAGCAGCTTTGGGGGAAGCTCTGGCTTGTTCCTGCGAATTGTGCCAACTAGGGCCATCTTCCTCTTTAGAAGCTCCTCCGCCAGTCCATAGGAGGTGAAAAAATCGTCACAGGTCACAGTGTTCCCCTGGAGCTCCTCGGTCATTTCCAGAATGACCCTTTTTCCTTGGTTCACCTCCACAGGACTTCCAGGAGACTTCCCCGTGTAAATTTGCAACTTCCATGCATAGGATGTGGTGACATCACAGGTGACCCAAATTTTTATGCCATACTTGGCAGGCTTGCTGAGCATGTACTGGCGAAATCTGCATTGGCCTTTGAAATCGAACCTCAGGGTGGAGCTCAGGAGCTTGAATTTATGGTGGGACATGGTGGCTCGAAAAATGGAACGTCCGTTTTCCACATTCCACAGGCTTCTTGTTGATTCATATCGGGACTTGTACATGCCGGCCAGAATCAGCAGCCCGATGTATGCCTGAATGTCAGTGGAATCTAAATCAATCCAATCCATCACAAAACGCATCCCGTGTAAATTAGTGTTCTCCAGAAGAAGCTGAATGATTTCTTCGGTGATGAAGAGGTCGAAGCAGGACTGCAAAGTTGTGATGAGGGCAGTTGCATAGTGTGTGGGGCCCAGGGTCATACCCTTGGCAGGATTGTAACGCAGCGTCTCAGTGTGAGTGGAAGACCAGAGAATCTGCCCATTTTTTTAATTCCACTGAAGATCTGCAGTCTCTTCTGTGTCCTCACTCTCAGTGCTGTCATCAGAGGAACAAGAGCTATCAGAGTCAGACTCTAATGCAAACTCGACTTCATCCTCTGAAGTCAATTCTTCATCCTCACTTACACATGTACCCGGGTGCTCACTGTTGGTGGCCACAACTAGATCCAGAGCTTCCCTTGCTGTGAAATGTCTCTTCATCTTGCAAACTATGAAATGACAAGGCACTCAAGCCACTGATATTTATAGGTTTGGCTGTGAAAGCACCCGTCTCAACTAAAATCTACCAGACAAAACAATCGCCATTTTCTCAAGGTGAAAACAAAAACAAGGTTTTGAGGGGCTTCTGAACTACTACATCAAAATCAAGCTCACATTTTTTCTTTGAACAAAAACAATAACAAATGAAAAAGTGCAAACAAGTAATAAGAAATGTGTTTGAATGTAAAAAATATTCAAAGCTCAGTAACTTTTTGACCTTATTCAGTTTCCACATGACAGGGTCTGTAACTCTGTATGACTCATTTACATGGGGTGGGATTTGTGATTTCCAGTACAATATATATATTTTTCATTCAAACTGTTCACACACACACACACATTCAATTTTCAGTACACACAAACCACACTCTGACATCCATACCAACAGACCCACACAATTATAGCTTCATAATATATCTAATTGGCTCTATAATATGCATAATCCTAAAACAGCAGAAAACAACAATAAAGCGATAATGTGCTTTATATGCCAAACCTGAAAAAATGGCACCATCTGGTAAAATATAGTAAAAATGTAAATTTTGAAGCCTTGCCAACAGAATGAAAGCCTGTTAACAAAGATTGCATCATTTTATAGTTGTATGTCGACGGGATTAAAAATTGCAGTTTTAATGGGTTTCAATGGGGACATTTTTGTGCAAAAGGTCCTGAGAAGAAGTATTTTGTGTACCTAATAGAAAATAGATTTTTTAAAGGAAATGAAGGTGAAATATTAAAATTCCAATAAAAATACACACCTGTGGCAAATTTTATGCAGTTAGCATTAACACAAAAAGTTATCAAAAAAACAAAACTGAAAAAGCCAAAAATGTCCTCAAGGATGCACAAGGGTTAAGTTTGGGAGACATGTGACCTTACTCAGTGAATTGAGTTAAGTGAACTAATTTGTTTAAAAGTTGAGTAAACTCAAAAAAGCTGTGCAGCAAATTGTAATTTTAAGTTAAGTCAACTTTTCTTATTTTACAGTGTAGATGGGAGTCATCTTATATTTGCAAAACTTCAATAAGCTGTTTATCATCAGCTATGGAATAAAAAAGTCCTACAGTTCACAACATGAACAACTGTTCACTTTGCCTTTACAGTTTTCTTTAGTTGTTTACACAATTTTGAAAACCGGGTTCTTTTTTTTTCCAAAATATAAAAATAACAATTATCCAAACACCACACTTAATTTGCATAATTCCTAGATTGTTTGCAAAATTACACACTTCAAAACATGTGAAAATGCTATTAATTTTAATTTAAAAGGCTTGATGGACTGGCCCAAGACACATTGGAAAATCTTAACTTCACCCTAATAAACATACTGCAACTCTTTATTGTGCAGCATTTTTCCTCATGTGGTCAATTTGTACTAATACATAATGTGAAACAACAAAGCTATTAGATTATTTTAGCAATAAAAATTCATGTATGGCACAAATTCCATTTATAATCCATATCTCATATTTCCTTAATATCTTGTACCTTTGACAGTAGCTGCATTTACAGTACATGGACACTACTAATCCAATCGTAATAGGACTAGAAGCACAATCAGAATAAAAAAGTCACATGTAAACACGTCAATCAGATTGAATTGGCCAGATCCGACTAAAATTTTGATAGGATTGTAAGGGGTGGTTTATTCATTTTGTAATCCGCTTTGTTTTGAACTCTCTCACAACAGACATGAGAGAAGACAATGCTGAATAGTTTTTGCTATTTTTGGACCAAAATGTATTTTTGATGCTTCAAAAAATTCTAACTGACCCTCTGATGTCACATGGACTACTTTGAAGATGTTTTTCTTACCTTTCTGGACATGGACAGTAGACCGTACACACACGGGTTTGGAACGACATGAAGGTGAGTCATTAATAAAATAATTTTTGGGTGAACTATACCTTTAAGACTTTTTCATCTTTTATTGTCATTTTTTGTTGCTGGCTATGCACAATTTTTGTATTTGTGCTATTTTGTAAATTTTTCTCCACAAACAAATGTAGGGGAGTCCCCGACTAAGAACTCGAATTAGAATTTTTGAATCTTGTCGATATTTGACTGATAGCCGAATCATATATTTTGTGGTGAAGGGGTGGGGGGGGTTGCAAAATACATTTACAAGAGTCAAGTCAGACATTGACTAACATAATTACGTAATTTATTAACATAATTTATGTTTTGATTAACAGATAGCTAACACTTAACATCGGCGAAACCATAACTATTAACTATTTTATTTTATCATTATTTTTACAATAGTGTAATAATATACAATAGCTCTCATTATAACGTTAGTCTAAACGTTAGCAGTTAATTTTCTGCATTTCTGTTTTGAGCTGCGTGTGCTGAAGATGACCAGTAGAGTAAGCATTTGATAGCAAGTTTTTAATCAATAGGATTCAACTCATAATATCATGTAGAATACGCTTCGTTATTTATACAATATAACATTAATATTAAGACCAAAAAGGGCTGAATGCACATGAACATATCTGCAGGGCTCTGAATGCGAACTCATTTTGTGGATGCGTTCTTCACAAAAAAATATACTGAAACACGGCAGCTAAACTATAAAAATTCATAGCGTTTTAGTATAGTGGTCTTCTCATTATAATAGTATGTATATAACAGTCCCAGTCATAGTTATGAATATTCTCCATTGTAGTTTGACCTGCTCACGCTGTGCGCTGAAGAGATATCACCGTTGCACTACAATGACTCAAAACTCAAAACTTGTATATGAAAAATAATATATCCACTATATATATACACGAGCTGAAATGTTTTGAAATCACTTGTACCCTATCTGTTCGAAAAGATCCAGTCTCTGCCTGTGTCAGTTTGTCGCCAAGATGCTCCTCTGTCAGTCACAGAAAGTGAAACACAAATCTATAGTGGTTGGATTTATTAATTCACTTTAAATATTAATTTGAAGAATCTTCCTTTTCAGATTCTTACAGCTTTATCATAATAGGCTGCATATTAACTTATTGGGATAAAACCGGTAGTTCTCTGTGAAATCAGACATTTGAGCTCCCCCATATAGTCAAAATGGCATAATCAATAACACCCATTGAATATTCGACTGTGAGATTGGTAGTCGAATCAGGCTCCTCGAATCAAAACATCAATTCGTCGACTATTTGGGGTCACCCCTAAAAAAAATGTGTAGAATGAGTAAGTTGGTACATTATAAACTTGAGTACTGACCTTTTAGATTTGTTTCCATATATTCAGACTCTTGCAGAGTTTACTCTTTGCACAGATTTAGTGTGTTTTTTGATGTTGTTGTTGTTGTTGTTTTATCTGTCGGCAGTTGACAGAATCCATGTTACTGGGTACCTGAAGATGTCCAGGACCTCCGGCAGAAAAAATACGTGCAACATTAAAGATTCAGTATACAACTGCACAGGGTACTATTTTACCCTTAAACTATATTCTCTGGTTTTACTCATTGTGATGGATGATTAAGGGAATATGGTTTTTGTATTACCTCATATTTATACTCCTGTGAAACAAGAAGAAACATGGCTGGACAATTTCATGTTTGTAGTCCCCCTGGTTTGCTAATCTGTGGAATTAAAAATAAAAATATGTATTTTGAGGAATGCTGGGACTTTTTAAAAATGGATTTTTGGGTAAATACCATTTTCTATTTTTAGGGGGGGGTTTTCTGCCTATATCCCATTCATGTGATCATTTTAATATAATTTAATTTGAATATAATAGACCTCCGGTCATGAATGTGTTCCAATCTGTCAGTAAAGGATGCCTTCATGATAAACTGAAACAGTGTCTTGAATTTCAGAAGAATCTGACAGTATGGAGCAGCTCAGTGTGACAATATTGTGAAATGGAAAAACTTGACCCATGCCTTTCCACCAGCTAACAAAACTCCCCAACAAACCTCTTTGGTGAAGTAACTGTGGCATGTCAGCTCTTCCTTCCTAATTTGCTTCATTTGAAAACATGTCAACTTTACAAGATAAAACATATTTAAATTACTGAATTAGAAAAAGAAGAAAAAAACTATTGGTAAGCTCATTTGTTCAACTGGCTTATTTGAAATAAAGTTCTTGTTTCAGCATTCACTGAATTCAAATCAATTAAATGACAGCAAGGTTTGAAATTAAATATCATATACGCATTTTTCAAACAGAGATTCACTCATCTATATTTACATATTTTGATTGAGCATGACATTTACACCTACTATGACAAATGAGTCCAATCCCAAAATAAACTACATGGAAATCCAGATACCGTGATGCAAAGAACAGTGATGAAATCATCTACAAAAATAAATGTGGCCGCAATGGACAGGATGCAACCCCTGCAGTTCCGCTTTATTGAGTATTTAAGAGGAGCTAGTAAGAGTCTTGAATATATTCTCTCTGACTCCAGAAGTGAGCACTGAAGATCGACTCTGACAATGGAGACACGCAGGACCCTCATGAGGAGTTTGGCTGTTGCGCTGGTCATTGCATCTGTGATCTGGACTACAACAGGTGAAGAGCTTTAACTGTTCATAAATTATTCTGTCTGATGGAACAATGCAGAATATTGAGGTTTACCCAGTTCTTTTGCCTTACTGTAGCTGAAGAACAAAAAGTGAAAGAATCATGCTGCACTAAAGTCTCCACAGCCAAGCTGACCGATCCCATCCTCAATATCAGGCTGCAACGTAGAAGTCTTCCATGTGTGAAGGCCGTCATGTAAGTATCAGTTCATTTCTAAAGAAAACATGTCATGATAAGAAATCAACAGGATCTGTTACAGTTACATTTCTGTGTTTTCAATGTTTTCATTCTCTTTGACAGCTTTGAGACGGAGCGGGGATATTTCTGCAGTGATCCTAAACAAGAATGGGTGAAGGAGAAAGTTAAGCAGTTTTTGTAAGTTAAACCTAACAATTATAGTGAAACATAACAGAATTAGTAACAAAATAAAAGACTTATGACATATATTGTGATGCAATCATGATAGTAATCTATTGTTTGTTTGTTTGTTTTGTTTTTTTACAGCAGACCTCAAACAAACAAACCCCTGACTTCCACAGCAGCCCCAACATCATCTATTAGTGACCAAACTCATGTGGGAGGAGCTACACAAGAAATTGACAGCTCATCAGTCACCAATGTCTTAGATTTAAAATAATAATGTAGTAAAGTATTTAGACCTTACAACAAGCAATAAAGTTGAAGAGATTTTGCTGTAGTATTTTGGAACTTTTTTTGTCAATTATGCACATTTAAATTGAGTATTTATGACAATTTGACAGTGACGGCTCTTAATCTATTCAGAAACTGAATTACAGTGAAACTTTTTTGTAACAATTGTGGTTTAAATATTATATTTTATGTTTCACATTGAAATATATTTCACTCAACATACAAGCAATGGACTTGTGTCATTAACTTGTGTCAAAAAGGCTGACGCAAGTCTGAGTGAATTTTAGACTGATTTATATGAGAACAAAGAATTATTAAAAAAAAATGTGTTTTTTTTTTTTTTGATGATGATGATGCAAATGAATTACTGTAATCTGAAATTACAAATAAACTCTGATCAGCATCTACTGGTTTTACTTGTGGTTGACGTTTCCAAATGTGTTCAAGAGGCCCTTCCTTAAACATCAAGACATCTTTTCTCTTTAGCATTTCTTTACTTTTCTTTGTGACTTGATACTGGCAGTGCACAATTTTTTTCTTATTTCGCTATTGATATTACATACTGTAGAATGAGTAACTTGGTACAATATATACTTGTGTACTTTTGGATTCATTTAATTAATGTCAATACCAAAAAAAAAAAAAAAACATCATAAACCACATTACATATTAAAAACACAATAGTTAAATGTTCCTTCAGCTGCAAGCACTTTTATGTCCCAGGGGTTGATTTTTATTCAACAAATTAACTTTTTTTATTATTTCCCTTACAGTGTATGAATGTAATATTAAAACTGTCCGTAAATGTTTAATTATGTGCTCATTTATTAATTAGCATTTTGCAAATGTCTATTATGTGTACATTAAATGAAATAAAGTTAAAATGAGGAAATATTCCATGTTGATTTTTTTCCCACACATTTTTAATTACACATTATAGTGTGTTGTGTTTTAGGGTTAAAGAAAATGTCCATTAAAATTCAAATTACAAGAACATAATTTTTTGTTCTTAGAGTATATATATATTACTGTAATATTCTGGATTGTAACTAAACTTAAAAAGACAGAGCAGTTGGCCAATTTATTTCAAAACTGAAAATAATTACAAAAATTACATTTGAGAAACATGATGGTAAAAGAATGACATTAAACATAATACATAATGAGAAATGTTTTTCAGAAAAATAAAAAATATATTTTTTTCAATCCAAAGAACCAAAACAGAAACTCAACACTTCAACTCGTTACGTTTTCAGCTAAACCCATTTAACCCCTGAACTAATTTAATGTATGTGGTATGCTTTGCATTTGATAATGCTGGTTCTTGTGTGTGTTACTGCACAGCAACACAACTGTAAGTTTTGGGATTTTTTTAATACTGAATTTGTATTTGTATGACATTTTTTTTTTTTTTACATTTATACTCAGATTTAGCATTTTGGATTAATTTAATTCACACCAACATGTTTTCAGACTAGTATTGATGTTTGAAGGCCAAACCAACAGTGCAAATTGCAATTTGCAATTGACTCATGTCATTCCCAATAACCTGAATGACTTCATTTCTTCTGTGGAAGACAAAATAAGATATTTTAAAGAATTTTGGTAACAGTTTTGGTTCCCATTAACTTCCACTGTATGGACCAAAAATATGAAGTCAAGGGGAACCAAAACTGCTTAGCTTCCAAAATTGTTCAATGTCTTATATAATAAATAAATGCATACAGGTTTGGAAAGAAATGAGGTTGAGTAAATGATGACAGAATTTCAATTTTGTGTGGACGAAAATATATAAACTCATAAAGAGTATACACATAATATAAATTCAATGGATATTTCAATCTCAATCTCTCTTTCAGATTGTCGTCCCACTCGTGATGGCGTGAGCTGCTTTAAGGAAGTGTCAAGAGGAAGAATCCCTGCTTCAATTAAACTGATGGGATACAAGCATCAGAATGCTCTGAGTCCATGTGTGGATGCTGTAATGTAAGCTCTCTCTATTTCACAGAAGTTAATATGTATATGATATTGTGTTCATTTCACTTCATGTTTATTTATCTCCTGCAGATTCTACACAGAGAAGGAAAAGTTATGTTCAGATCCAAAAGCACCCTGGATTAAAAACCGTCTGAATGGTACAACCCTAATAATTATATGACATGTTAATATGATGCTTATGTGCTGTTTAAAAAAAACATGATAATCTTTCCTCCAGGTCTGAAGAGGATAGTTGACTGAGAAAATGGAGGACTAGATGATGCTGCAAATCTATCTTTATATGTAATCAATCTATCTATTAAAAAGAGAATATATATTCTGTATGTTTACTTAAGCAAAAAAAAAAAAAAATACTATTAGATCCTCTTTATCTTTATCTTATGTGAATGTTAACAGATGTTTAATGGCTTTGTTTAATCTGCTTTAAAATTAAAATGCAATATTTGGAAAATAACCATTAAAATTGTGCTTCTTTTGACACAAACATCCAGACTTTCGGACTGTATTTAATCATATTTAAGATGAATCATTAAAGAAATAGTTCATACAACTATCTTGTGTTACAGTAATGGCATATTCTCCATCTAGTGGAGAACAGCACCTAATGCACAGAGTAGGTCATAATGCTTTGTCAGTCAAAATAAAGTGCCACGAATCACTAAACAAATGATACATTTTATGGAAATCATAAACAAAAATAAACATGAACAACCCCAAACAAGTTGTTTAAAAACAACTAAAAGTATTTCTAAAAGACTTACTAACATGACACAGTTTCTCAAAATGAGCTTAAAAAATGCTAAATAAATAAAATAACGTAATTTTGTGCGCTGTATGTTATTTTTTTTAAGGGAGTTTTAGTTGTGTTGAGAATATGTTACTTAGTGGATTCCCTGAATGACCCTGCATTTGCAAATTCCTGCACACAACTGTGAAAAAATATTTGCGCACACCCAGTGTTGGCGCTATTCAAAATTTGAGAACTAGTGGTGACTTACATGCTGCAAAGTTTCAGAAGTGGCATCCACATATAAATATGGGATCAGTGTCAAAATTGCAGTGATGAACATAATGATGACCAGAGCAATAGATGGGACAAAAATATGATACGTGCTTTTTAGGAACACTAAACACGTCTGATTCTCTATTTCGTCAACAAACATAGTTCAAACAAAGTTGCTTTAAGCCTCCAAGTAAACAGACAGTAAAGTTGTTTATATTGATGAATGAATCTGCATTTCAAAATAAATCAAGTGGGTCAATGATTCAATGACTAAAAATGTGTTATTAAACTTACTCACTCTCAGGTCATCCAAGATGTAGGTTTTTTCTTCAGTAGAGTACAGTTAGATTTAAGAAGAAACCATGGTCAATGGCTATAGATTACAGGCAATAAAGGTGTAAATACTGTTCAATTTCTAACACAAACCAATCATTTCGCTTCATAGGACTTCCATATATCGTCCAGAGCCATGGGTATTAATTTAGTTTTCTTTGATATGCTTTTTATTATTCTCAAAAATGGCCAGCTACCAACTTCCATTTTATGAATCTCTAAGGAATATGATTTCAGCGAAAACAATTTACTGTTCTACTAAAAAAAAAAAAAAACATATCTTGAATGGTCTGACAGGGAATAATTTAACAGTGAACTATTCCTTTAAGACAGTCACTTGCTTCATTCCTGAATGAATCAGCCATTTGAACAGGGGCCTTTAATTTTGTAGTTTAATGATTTGATTTTCATTAATACTGATTTCATCTGATTGGCAATTTATTCTTCCTGATTGTCCTATTATTCTAATTTAACAGATTTTTTTAAATTTAAAAATAAAAAAGGTTCAAATTACCCCCTGAAAATCTGTTTAAGGAGTCAAATATTACCTCATAATGGGAAGATTCATTTCTGTCATTGATCAGAAGGCAGGGTTCCTGAAAAGAAACGTAAGAGACATGATTAACGTACGCTAAAGGTGCACATCACGTAACTTTTTGCCCTCTGGTTAAGAAACAAAACTGCATGCATGTTGCAGAAGAACATTGTTTTAGTGTTTCGGCTCTGCATGACTGTGTGGATGAATGTGGTTCTTTCTCATAACTGAAAAAAATCATATTGCTCATAAAAATCACTACTAGACTTCCCAAAAGATTCACGATAACTCACTGGTCTATTCTTCAAGTTTTGCTTCTTTTGTAAACTTATCAGCTGTTTTATTCCCTTTTACCCCGATATGTTCCAGTACCCTACAAAAGTATAATATTATGCCCTCTGCTTTCAATCTGTAGTACAAAATATAATTTCTACTAGCAGGTTTTCTTTATCCGTTTTTGTGGACATTATACTTTGAGAGCTAATGAGGAATCTGAGCTAACTACAATCCAATACAATCCTGGCTTAATTTGTGCATTCCATTAATGTCCTACTATTAAAGCAGTTAATTCTGTTGAGTATACAGACAATTTGTCACTTAATCTTAAACTTATTTTGTCTTAAATCGTGTACTTTACACTCCTATGCCTACTTGATCTTCAGATACATCTGTATAAAAGAATACAAATTTCATAACTATTACTATATCTTTCTTCAGCTTTTTCCTGGGCCTCCAAAAATTAATCCTGAATCATTTCAACAATAGGTTCAGGACATTTCCTGCGGACATACCATTTAATGGCATGTAAGGACAGATTACTTCATTCTCCAGACAATAATCCTTGACCCACTGTTCATATTTCCATCCAAAATTATTTCCTCCATTCTTTTTATATTCCCAATAATCATTCAAAACTGCATGCAGATGTGTCTGATGTCTCTTATCACTACCCTGAAAGTTAGGGTGCTCTCTTATCACTACCCTGGGTGCCAGACCAACTTTTCTCTATTTATAATATGTTTATAATATAAACACTTACCGTAGTGAATCAGGGTAGAACAAAACACATTCTGGAAGTGTACCTTTGACAAATGATACCTTATTGTAAACTGTTGCCCATATTTGAATATATTCCTTTACTTTATACACAGACTTTTTAAAATCAGCCTTGAAGTCGTGGATGTGTTACAATGACTGTGTTCCAGTCTGTCAGAAAAGGATGTCGTCGTGATGAAAACTGAAATAGTGTCTAGCATTTCAGAAGAATCTGACAGTATGATTATCTACGAAATGGAAAAACTTGACCTACATGTCATCGCACCAGCTAGCAAAACTCCCCAACAAACCTCAATCGGCTCTTCCTTCCTAATTTTTTTTGTTTGTTTGTTTTTTCAACTGACCGGCCATACAAGACATATTTGAAGAAAAATAATAATAATTCTCTGTTGATATGCTGTATTGTCCTACCGGCAGATTACAAATAAAATGCCTTTTCAGCATACACTAAATTTACATAAATTAAATCACTGACAGCAAGGTTATAAATTAAATATCATGCAAGATTCCCCCATCTACATTTACAAATATTAATTTAGCACTTGACATTTTCACCTACTATTACAAATGAGCTCATTCCCAATCTAAATTACACCGAAAGGCTGATTTAGTAATAAACCAGAAAAATTATTAAATCATCTACCAAAATAAATGTGGCTGCAACAGACATGACGCAGCTCATGCAGTTTAAGTTCTGCTTTATTGACTATTTAAAGCGAGCTAGTAAGAGACTTGAATATATTCTCTCTGACTCCAGAAGTGAGCACTGAAGATCGACTCTGACAATGGAGACACGCAGGACCCTCATGAGGAGTTTGGCTGTTGCGGTGGTCATTGCATATGTGATCTGGACTACAACAGGTGAAGAGCTTTAACTGTTCATTCATTATTCTGTCTGATGGAACAATGCAGAATATTGAGGTTTACCCAGTTCTTTTGTCTTACTGTAGCTCAAGAAATTAAAGTGAAGGAATCATGCTGCACTCAAGTCTCCACAGCCAAGGTGACCGATCCCATCCTCAATATCACACTTCAACGTAAAAGTCTTCCATGTGTGAGGGCCGTCATGTAAGTATCAGTTCATTTCTAAAGAAAACATGTCATGATTAGAGATCAACAGCATCTGATGTTATATGTCTGTGTTTTCAATGTTTTCATTCTCTTTGACAGCTTTAAGACGGAGCGGGGCGATTCCTGCAGTGATCCTAAACAAAAATGGGTGCAGGAGAAAGTTAAGCAGTTTTTGTAAGTTAAACCTAACAAGTATGGTGAAACATGAAATAATTAGTAACAAAATAAATGGCTTATGAAATGTATTGTTATGCATTCAGTGTGGTATTCTTGTATTCACACATTATATTTTTTTACAGGAGAGATCAAAAAACAAAACCGTGACTTCCACACCAAAGTAATGAGAACACATCACATTGAAGAAGTTACAAGTTCCAAAGTTATTTTACAAATTTTAAATATGATACAAATTCAAATTTTCTGTTATATTAAGAACATTTGTAATTTAAACATATTTCAATTGAATATATTAAATATTATTAATGTTGTCAAATACATGTTGTCCAATTTGAGAGTGAAAGTTTTTTATTTTTTCAGAAACTGAATTATAGTGAGACTGTTACAGAAGTGGCTTAAATAAAATATTAGTATATATTATATTTTACACTGAAATATTTTTCTCACAACGTACTAGTAATGGACTTCATGGTGTCATTTAAGGGAATTTTAGACTGATTTGTGTGAGAACAGCTGCAATTTTTTTCATTTGATGAAGCCAATGAATAGCTGCATCTGGAACAACAAAAGTTCATGTTTCTGAATTTGTGCAAGGGGTCCTACTTCAGACTTTAAGACATATTTTTTTATTTACCATCTTTATTATTTTCTTCACGCTATTTTTGCTATGCTATGCATTGTACATTGTACTACTGATTATGTATATTTCATAATATATAATCAAATGTTACAGAGCATGAATAAATTGGTACATTATGAGTGCTAACAATGAGAAAGTATTTTATCTTGTGTCTTTTTTCCAATTATTCATGTATGTTTGACTTATCAACTTAATTCATGCTAATACCAAAATAGCATCAAGCCACTTCATATTAAAAGACATAATAGTTGGACTTGGACATTCCTTGAACTTGCATTTTTATGTACCTGGGGACATAACATTTTCTATATAGATTTGTTTTCTCTTACCGTGTATATTTTACTGTAGAACTCTTTAAAGGTCCCCTTCTTCGTGATTCCATGTTTTAAACTTTAGTTAGTGTGTAATGTTGTTGTTATAGTATAAATAATATCTGTAAAATTCTAAAGCTCAAAGTTCAATGCCAAGCGAGATATTTGATTTAACAGAATTCGCCTACAAAAAACGACACGTTTGGACTATATCCCTCTAGTTCCTGCAGTAATGACGTCACTAAAACAGTTTTTTGACTAACCTCCGCCCAGATTAATTCACCAAAAGGGGGGCGTGGCCTTGTTGTGCTCCAACGGAGAAGAAGGAAGAGCTGTGTTTGTGTCTGTCGCTGTACTTAGAGATTAATGGTTACAATCTATGTTTAAGTCGGTTCTGGAAAATTATAATCCACATATAAAACTATGTGCAGCAAATTTTGCTGAGGACAGCTTGCTGAGGACAACTTTCTCAATCAGTTTAATGCCGGATTCGCACAAAGATTATTCTTGAAAGAAAGCAGTTCCCTCTTTGTCTGGAGAAGGTGTTGTTTATGGACCACAACCGGTAAGTGTATTTTATTATTTAAGTTGGTGCGTTTAACAGTTTCTGTAACTTATTACACAAAGGGCAACACTGTTTAGCTGTGTTAACTAGATGTTAGGGCTGTGCAAAAAAACGAATGCGATTTTCATGCGCATCTCTTCAGTAAAAACGCTCCTGTGACTATAAATACATCTCCAGCACACGATCCTGCCCACTTGCTTCTCTAAACTACTCCAAAACTAGTCCAATCGCGTTTGCAGGAGGGCAGCGTGCTGTAAGCTGCTGTCAAATCACAACACAGGAACCGCTGGCCCAATCAGAACTCGTTACGTATTTCTGAAGGAGGGACTTCATAGAACAAGGAAGACATCAGCCTGTTTTTATGACAGTGAAAACAGCGGTATACAGATAGGTGAATTGTGTGAAAAATACTGTTTTTTTTACACGCAAAACATGAACACATGTTATATTGCACAATGTAAACACAATTAAAGCTTTAAAAAAGCGCGTAAAACGGGACATTTAAATATTAAAATATGAAAATCATTAAAAAAACATTAATAGTATTATTTTATTCCAATTTATTAAATTTTCACCACCTTAATTTCTTCTGCGGCATCATGAAAATTTGTTTCATAAAGGGAAGGTATGTGCCATCTAGAATCTATGGGGACTACAAACCAAGATGGCCACCTGGTGTCGAACTGCAGTTACCATGATCCTCAGCGGGGGAGAAATAGCTGTACAGTGAAGTGAAAAAAAACTAATGATGAGCTGGGAACAAAGGAACTTTGATTTTCTTTTGCTGGTGTGTGTGAAGAGATGCTGGATAAGTTTTTCCTCTGTTTTCTAACTTTTGGCTTTTGGAGTTGATTGAAAAAAAAATTACCTGTAGCTTGACCTCATGCCTAAACATGATTTGTGAAGAAACCCGCACTTTGGTGGTACCCTACCTCTCACAATGCCACACTTCCACAGAATGATATAACAAACAATACATAATGTGATTGAAATGTTTTTCAGAAAAAAAGTCCTGTAGAGTAGTTGAAGAAACAGACAGTTTCTACTTCTACTATGTAGTTACACATAAGAGATTGAACATTTCAACTTCAAAATATAAATTTTTGCATATACAATTAGTTTATCATAAATTAGTTGATGGGTAAACTGACTATACTGTGGGTGATAGATGTGAATGCTTTGATGATCATTTGCAATGGTTCAAAAGGATGGTGGTTAAGGCTGCTACTGTACAAATCTTAAAAGACCTCCCCTGTCGATTCTGTTCCCCTCTGGAATTCCTGTTTCCCCTCGGGTTTCCAGGTCTGTGTAATAAACCCAATCAAATAGTTAATTTCCCCAAAGTAGCCTAAATTCCGGATTTGGCAACACTGCCGCATGCAAATACACGAAACACAACTGGATGTAAGGAAAGCTAAAAGGGACAAATCTTACACTGCTGCATAGTAAAATGATTCTCACACTCCAGTTTATGTTCCATTATTTTTTTTATTCATCTTGCAATTGTTCCTTTGTTTCTGGATTATGTCTAAGTTTTAGCAGTTTAATTTTCCCATTGCAAATTAGTGTAATCTGTCCATGCTGACGCCCAAACTCAGGGTATTATATTACTGTTTCCATATAGAGCAACAATACATTTGAACTAATATTCTATTTGATTAATCTGATACAATGGAATATAGTTCCTCATATATGTCAAACCTATATGAGGAAATTCTAAATGACAAAACTCAAGGTGTTTATCCATTTGTCTTTAAAAAAAAAAGAGCAGAAATATTTCATTTGCAGATATTCCTCCAATTTCCAAGTTGATGGTAAGCAAAGTACTTTAAATGATAACTTTTCTACACTGACATGTTTTCTCATAGAAAATGAGGTGTAGTGATCCAAGACTTGATAATAACAAAAAGTCAGTGCTTGTCAAGACAGTATACTTAACTGACTTAAAGCAACTAGGATATTGACAATGACCAGTTTTCTAATTTCAGTTTAAATGGGTGTATTCCTTCAATTGGGCCTTTAGAACCTCATTGCAGGTTATTTGTTTAGATTTTAATTATAAAGCTATTTCAATAGATGGCTAACTTTATCACATCCCCTCAAAAACAATGTAAGTTAAGAAGAAAAGTGGTTGCTGGAGAAAAAGAGGACAGCGCATTTTTTTTTTTTTTTTATTAGAAAAAAGCAAGTTTCCATTTCAGCTACATTCTACTGGCCTGGAATGGGCGGTGGACATTGATAAATGGTTAAAAAGACTACTAAATATTTTCCTTTTCAACACTGCTGTGCCTGTAAGACATAAACTGATTATGTTAACAGCTAGGATGAATTTAGTGGGGAAAGTTACCAGGACCAACAATGTAAATGAATACATCTGTTGACCATTACACAAAATAGCCTATGCTATTCTAACTAAATATGAAGCAGTTTTGTACTGCATTAATTTATTTCACAGGTTTGGGGCACCAAAGATCATTCTTTCTAACCAAGGCACAGAGTCTGTTAACCAGGCTTATAGTTAATTGAATAAAGGGGAAATCCCTATGAATTAACATGTTTATGTGTGTATAGGGTTCTGATTTATACACAACATTTATGGTTCATTGTATACTTATTCTAATGTAGCCTATGTTTTGCACATACAGTACCACAAACGAAGAGTTTTTTTTAAGCTTTCAGTGGATACATAAATACAACAACAGCAAGGCATATAATAAAAAAGTAAAAAATAAGTGAGCATAAGTGAATAAGTAGGCTATACGACAGTATAAAACAGAATAGCTAAAGTCTCAAGCATCCCACATAGATCGGTAATAAATCTGATTTAAAAAAAAAAATCTAATTGTAAAACCTCTCGTATTAAAACTATTTTCAAGTTTAGGATTTAGGACGGTATTTTGAACCATTTGACTTGCCGTACATCCAGTCGTGCTTCTTGCACACGCTCGTTCTGATCGTACGAATGTTGATGTTAAGTCGGCAACTACGCAAGAATAGTAGTATATTTGCCTAAAGGGAAACAGACATTCCGAGGGGAACAGAATCTGCTTTCATTTACATTTGTTTGTTTTTTTATTACCTCAAGTCATGTGTTTCAATGATTATTATTTTGTCTAGCTGTTCTGTCCATATGCACGGATTATTGCCGCACACACTAACCGAATTTGGCTAGAGTGTTGGGAACATTTAGTACTCAAAATGTAGTATCCTGGATTAACCAATAGATGTCGTTTTTGTATTGCAAGTAGTTACAGATTATGTTCTTGCGGAAGACATGCAGTCTTCATGTCTGTGGCTGTGATTGGCTGCTGCAAAAAGAAAGTAAAGTGTTGATTTAAACTCGAGAAGTAGCAACATGATCTCTATTGAATAAACTACACAAAAGCATATAAATGGTAAGCCTGCAAGAAAAAGGATTCTTAGTTACAATTAATTGCAAATTTATTTTAAAAAAATAAAAATAAAAAAAAGTCTATAAAGTCTATTCATGTGCTGCTGACAATGAGAAACCTTAGGAAGAGCCCTAAATCTTCATGATCTCATACTGCTGTGATCCTGAATTTAACTTTTTTTTGACTGAATTTGATGGTTTGAGATATAAAGGAAGTGAATATCCTGTCTTGAAAAACAGCATATTAAAGATCTGGGTCTTGTCTCCAGACATCTTACTCTTGTGGTTATCTGAATATTTTACACCAACATCATGCATCTCTGGAAATTAGCTCTGATGATGCTGGTTCTTGTGTGTGTTAAAGGACAGCTACACAACTGTTAGTTTTGGTATTTTTTTTATTGCTGAATTTCAATTTTACAATTGCCTTTTGTTGTAATTATTATAGATGAATAGCAATTTTCTATTAAAGCTGCAGTAGGTAACTTTTGTATAAATATATTTTTACATATTTGTTAAACCTGTCATTATCTCCTGAAAGTAGAATATGAGACAGATAATCTGTGAAAAAAATCAAGCTCCTCTGGCTCCTCCCAGTGGTCAAATTGCCATTTGCAGTTACAGACCGCTCCCGGTAAGAAATCAACCAATCAGAGCTGTGGTCCGTAACTTTGTTTGTGTTCAAAATGTAGAAAAATGTATATAATAAGCGAGTACACCATGAATCCATTTTCCAAACCGTGTTTTTAGCTTGTCCTGAATCACTAGGGTGCACCTATAATAAGTGTTTATATTCGGACTATTTTAGATTGCTTCAGGGGTACCGCGGTGGAGTAACCCAGTACCTTTGTGATTCTTCATAGACATAAACAGAGAGAAGTAGTTCCGGCTACGATGTTCTTCCGCAAGATGCAAGCAGTTCTGTTTATTAACCGCTAGAGCGTCAAAAGTTACTTACCGCAGCTTTAATAAATCATTTTATTAATGCATACTTTTATAATCCAGTAGCCTATTGTTGAAAAGCATAATCTACCCAAATAAGCCAATTCTGTCATCATTTACTCATCCTCATGTTCTTCCTTAATTGTATGACTTTATTTCTTCTGTGTGAGACAAAAGAAAAAGTTTAGAATTTTGAACTAACTATATATATTTAATTTAAATAATGCATATATATTGCATTTAACTGGAATTCTTGTATTTTTTATTTTATTTTATTTATTTATTTATAGCCCTTATCAAGATCACAACCATCTAGTTTTCTCACAATTTCTAAACACAGTATGAGTATGGCGGAGATTCATCTCTGTCTCTCTTTCAGATCATCGTCCCACTCGTGTTGGAGTGAGCTGCTGTAAGGAAGTGTCAAAAGCAAGAATCCCTGCTTCAATTAAACTGATGGGATACAATCATCAGAATGCTCTGAGTCCATGTGTGGATGCTGTAATGTAAGCTCTCTCTACACAGTGTTGTTTCACAGAAGTTAATATATATGATATTGTGTTCATTTCACTTCATGTTTATTTATCTCCTGCAGATTCTACACAGAGAAGGAAAAGTTATGTTCAGATCCAAAAGCACCCTGGATTAAAAACCGTCTGAATGGTACAACCCCCTAATATTAATATGACATCTTAATAAGATGCTTATGTACTGTTAAAAAGAAAACTCATAACATGATCATCTTTTCCCCAGGTCTGAAGAAGATAGTGGACTGAGTCAATGGAGGCCATGAAGATGCTGCAGGTCTACCCATTTATCAATACATCTACAGTATCTATAAAAAGAAGAATATATATTACATTTGCTTATTTACCATTAGCTTATGTGAATTTTAAAATATGTTTCACTTAATTACTTTATTTGATCTACTTTAAAATAAAATTTCAAACTGCTTTGACATAAACATCCAACCTTTTCTCTGTAACAGTTTGGACTGTATTTAATCATATTTAAAATAAACTATTAAAGAAATAGTTTGCACTAAAAGGGAAACTGTCATTATTTGCACATCATTCTAAATCTATTGTTTCTGTTGGATTCTATAATGGTGCTTTTTGAGACCTAAAATGTTTTATCCATATTTTAATGAATGGAAATAATACATTTTGGGCCAAATATTACTTTGCTTATATGTTTTACAGTAATGGGTGTCATCTAGTGGAAAACAGATAATGTACAAAAAGCAGGTAATTCAATTTATCAGCCAAATAAAGTGTCATCCCTTGTTTATTTGGCTAGTAGCTAAACAATTGATACGTTAGAGGGTTCATAAATAGCAACACTTTAAGCAGAAAATAAACATGAACAAACTAACACAACCCCAAAATCAAGACATTCAAAAACAAATATCTCTAAAAACAAACTTACTAAAATGGCACAGTTTCTCAAAATAACCTTTAAAAGGTAGCCTAGCCTGCAGCACCATAATATAGTGTTTTAAAACTCTTTGTGTTCAGAAAATGTATTTACCTGCAGAGACACAAGATGTTGCACGTGCCAAGTGTTAAACTGCCCTACAGGTTATTTTAGCTGATATCATAGGTAAATATACACTTCATCTGGGGATCCTGTCACTGTATGAGAATATTGCTCCAAACGATGCCTCCCTAACAAACCTCTCACAGTAGGTGAAGTAACAGTAGGATGTCTCTTTCTTCCTACTGTATTTTGCTTCATTTGACAATTTAGCACATACCATTTAAACCTACTATAACTAATGAGGTCATTCACTCCCAATCTGTACTGCATGAAAACGAAAACGAAAAGTTACAAAACATAACAAATAGATTCATGAGACCAAAGATTACCTGTTAGATTTACCCCAAACAAATTATATCTTAAGTTTAACCACTACAGAGACATCAGAACCATCAGCGAATGTCGGAAACTAGTCGAGGTGAGGCGCTCTCAGTGGGATACATGAGCTCTGAGCGCCCTGTGATCACCTGGAGCTCACATCTCTGAAAACGGGGAAGCAGATTTAAAATAGGAGCTGTCTTTATAAATGAACAGCAAAATTTGAGTTTTAAACATTTACGTTCTCTCCTGAAATACTCTTTAACCTACATTTCCTGATACAATAGAAGTAATATTTTGAAAATGATGGTTGAAATGCAATGCTGTGTGAACTCTAACTTCCACACCACCATCAACATCATCTACCAAGGCAAGACAAAACCAGTCAAGTTCATTTTTGTAATAATAATATTAATAATAATAATAATAATTCAAAATGATTTACATAAAAAAGGAATTAAAATAATTCAGCATGCCACAGCTCAGATAACATGAACATCCAAAAATAAACTTACAATGAGACTGCATATAAGTTAAGTATATTAAAACTTTTTTTAAGTTAGAGAAATTTTCATAAGTATGCATATTTCATTTAAATATTTAAAATATTAGATATTGTGAAATATGGGCAATTCTTAATATATTCAGAAACTGAATTACAATGAAACAAATGTGGTATGTCAGTGTTTCATGTTAAACCGTGGATTCAGGGACAGGTGAACAAATCCTTTATAATCAGCCAGCGTTTCTGTTATGTGTTCCATGGGCCAAGAATTTCTAGGTGCTGATTCATCAACTACAAGTATTAGAACTATGATGCTAAAGTTTTGTCATGGTTTATTATATTATTATATTAAGTATTAAATAGACAAGACAAGTCTTCTCTCTTAAACAGACCAGATGACTAGACTTTGGGCTGTATGATGTGAGTGTTAATGTCAAAACTTTAGGCCTTTTGGATCACCAGAAGATGGAGTGATTCGGACAGTAATTCAGTATAAAAATAACACCAACCTATACATTTACGCCATACCTTTTAACAGTATTGTTTCCTTAATTGGGCCTTAATTGGGCAAACATAATTATGTAAATGGAGAATGTTCTACAGAAAGTCATCATTGATTCTTTGATTACTCTCCTAGAAGTGGAGTTAGCTTGAGGATCCCAATAGTGCCGACAAAGAGCTATAAGCATGTGATTTATTTCTCTATGCCTTATCTTTTCATGTACATTTTGGAGAATCAGTTTTGAAAAATGACATGATTTTGGTAAAATTACAATTTCAACACTTCTTTTAATGCTGACTTGCTTAGTCTCCTGACCACTCTGAACTCTGAAGCTAAAGTTTTGTCATATTTCTTTGCTGTAATTTTCTCTTTGTACAGAAGATATGATGGCCTTTTCCACTGTACAGAAATCCTCAAAACAAAGTGTTGAACTCAAGTGTTGATTCTTAGGTTTCTGTGGTTTCGTTCCCTGCTTACAAAAGCTGTTCATTGGGTTTTTTCTGCATTTTCTCTTCTTTCACTTCCCATTTCAGAACTTCCCTAAATTTGTGAATCCATGCCGCTACTATTTTTAGATGTGTCCAGTCAGAGAGTTAAGAGTTGACTTCTTGGAGATTGCTTTTCATCAATCACTGTAACACCATCATATCAGATCGTTTCACTCACATATGGGTCATTAACCTCACTTTTTCCTTTGCTTCAGGCCATTGAGATGGTGGCTTTAAAAGAAAGTTAGTTCCACTGATCTGAGCTGAAGGTCAGAGGAATATTTCAGTTTTTGTGCCTCTTGAGGCAGCATCTGTACACCTATAACTGATCTTCCATTAAGAGGCTCTTGAATGTGTGTGAATAATGGAGATTCTGTTTGCTGAGCAATTTTTTTTAACTTTTTGGTGTGTTAGCTATGTATTTCAATACTGTTGTACTGTCAGACCAGAAGAAAGATTCACACTTATGCATGTTAATGTTCAAGAAAAAAAAAAGAAAAACATAAATATATATATTTTTTTTGTTTTGTTTTTTACGATCATCAACTGGAGTGTCCATGAACTCTTATATAGGGCACTCCACTCAGGACTCTGGCATCTCATATTTCCATTAACCACCAGATGTCACCATGTAATCACTTGGACAGTAACACTTTTCATTCTGTTACACCACACCCGAACTACATTCCCCATGAGTCACTGCATCACAATCACACACACACCTGCAGCTAATAAACAGACACATATTTAAGCAGCACAATCACATCCCCCCCCCATGCAGCCTCCCCCGATACCAGAGGTTACTTTTTGTTCAACAAATTAATTTTTTTCTATGTCATATAAAGGTTAAGTCTGTAAAAATAGTGTCCAGTATACTGTGTTAATATGAAGGAATTTTCTCTATAGTTTTTTTTTTTCTTTTGTATATTTTACATCAATACCTAGCCTTGGCTCTTTAGATATTCACATATGAAAATTCATTAAAAATATTAATAATATCCATTTTCACCACTCTAATTTATTTTGTGCTGTGTCATAGAGAGAAGGTATGTGCCATCTATATGGCTACAGCAATTGGGACTACAAACCAAGATGGCCACCTTCACTACAACTACAGGGAACTGGGAACTACAGTTACCTTGTTCCTCAAAGGGGAAGAAACAGCTGTTTGACACCATCACTCAGACTAAAATCTCTAGTGTTCCACTATAAGTGCTGCACAGCAGTAACCACACAGAATTCAAACAATGCCTTTTAAAATGCTTTCATTTTAATTAGTCGTTTGATTACTTAAAGTCATGTGTTTCTATGAATATTATTCAGATGTCTAGCTGTTCTGCCCATATGCACACATTATTGCCACAACTCCCAAATTTGGCTTGAGAGTTTGGGAACATTCAGTACTCAAAATCTAGTATCCTGGAAAAAAACACAAAAACACAAGGTTATGTTTTTTAAGGTGTGGACATGGTCGGTTCACTTAATTTTGTCGTGGCCATGACATAATAACTTGCGGGAACTTGATAATATGTTGTGGCCACAAGATATTAATTTGTGGGAACATCATATTGATTTGTGGGAACGTCGTATTATGTCGTGGCCACGAGATCATTTTTTCGAGGTAACGACATCCTTATGACTTCTTATGTTGAGGGAACGACATGTTTTTCTCATGGCCACGAGTTTAATGCGTGAACAAACCAGCATGACCATAGCAACCCGGGATTATCAGAGATGTATTCACTAATATTTTATTTTGAACCAACATCATGCAGCTCTGCTGGAAATTAGCTCTGATGATGATAGTTCTTGAGTGTGTTACTGTGCAGCAAGACAGCTGCAAGTTTTGGTATTTTTTTATTATTTAAAAAAAACTGTATTTTTAATGCCCTTTGTTGTAATTAATATAGGTTTATACAAATTTTCTTTTTATATTTAATTTAATACATGCATACTATTTCTGCTGTGATCCTCCTAGACAATGATGGGTGCTGGAGAAAGTTAAGCAGTTTTTCTAAGTTAAACTTAACAAGTATGGTGAAACATAACAGAATTATTAACGACATAAAAGGCTTTTGAAGTGTATTGTGATGCATTTAATAAAGTATTCTTGTATTCACACTTTTTTCACAGCAGAGCTCAAAGAAACAAACGTCTGACTCCCGCACCACCCCCAACATCACCTATTAGTGACCAAACTCATGTGGGAGGAGCTACACAAGTGACAGCTTGCCACAAATGTCCAAAAAGAACCAAATAATGTAAATTAGTTAGGCCTTTTAAAACAAGCTATAAAGGTTTTAAGAGATTTATCTGTAGCATTTTGAAACTTTTTTGTTAATTGTGCACATTTAAATTGAGTATTTAAAATGTTGACAAATAAATGTAGGACAATTTGAGAATGACAGGTCTTAATCTTTTCAGAAAGTGAATTACAGTAAAATATTTTTGTAACGATTGTGTTTTAAATTTTATATTTTATGTTTCACATTTAAATATATTTCACTCAATGTATTTTCAAGTTCATTAATTTGAGACTGACTTGTATGAGAACAAACCTGGATTTTGTATTATTATTTTCTTTATTTGATGATGCAGATGAACAACTGTAATCTGAAACTACAAATAAACTCTGATCAGCATCTACTGGTTTTACTTGTGGTTGATGTTTTCAAATGTGTTCAAGAGGTCCTTCCTTAAACATGAAGACATCTTTTCGCTTTAGCATTTTTATTATTTTCTTTGTGGCTGGTTGCTGGCTATGCACTGTTTGTGCTGTTGATTTTGTACAATTCCTCCATAAACAAATTTTACGTACTGTAGAATGAGTATGTTGATACAATATAAACATGAGTGCTTTTGGAATTATTATATATTTTTTTCTATTCATGTCAATACAAAAAAAAAAAAAATCATAAACCACATTAGATATTAAAAACACAATTGTTAAATGTTCCTTCAACTCCATGCACTTTTATGTCCCAGGGGTTGATATTTATTCAATGAATTACCTTTTTTATTATAATTTCCATCACAGTATATGAAGGTGATATTAAAACTGTCCTTCTTTAATTATGTGCTCATTTATTAATTATTATTTTTCAAATGTTTATTATGTGTACATTATGAAATAAGGTTCAATGTACAGTGTAATATGAGGAAATATTCTGTATTGATTCTTCACAGCTGTTTTCCCCACATTTTGAATTATGCATTACAGTGTGTTGTGCTAAGGTTAAAGAAAATGTCCATAAACATTCAAATTAACAGAACATTATTTTTTTTCTTGGAGTATATATTTTACTGTAATATCCTGGACTTTAACTAAACTTAAACAGACAAAGCAGTTGGCTAATTTATTTCAAAACAGATTAAAATTTCATTTTACTATCATAATTTGTCAATTATGATGATAAAAGAATGATATAAAGCACAATACATAATGCTACATTTGAAAATAAGAAGAGTTTGAAAGGTTTTTTCAGGAAAAAATCAGAATCTCAAACTCAACTTAAGTTTTCATTTAAACTCATTTAACCCCTAAACTCATTTCATGTATTTTTGTCTGGTTTGCATTATTTTTTGGGGGTGGGGTTATTAGTTTCTGGACTTTATTTTAGATTAATCACCATTGCTGTTCTGATCGCCCTCATGGGATGTTTCACTGGTGCACAAGCCAACTGTAAGTAACTAAACATGCAGCGCGCAATATTTCAATGCCATAGTCAGTGTCACTGTCTCTTCATGTGCTCCTGATAATGAGAAACCTTAGGAAGAGCCCTAAATCTTCAGGATATAATACTGCTGTGATCATGAATTTAACTTCTGTCACATGAGGTCTACAGGCAATGGACAGGATGCAGCACATGCACTTTAAGTTCTGCTTTAATGACTATTAAAAGCGAGCTAGTAAGAGTCTTGAATATATTCTCTCTGACTCCAGAAGTGAGCACTGAAGATCGACTCTGACAATGGAGACACGCAGGACCCTCATGAGGAGTTTGGCTGTTGCGGTGGTCATTGCATCTGTGATCTGGACTACAACAGGTGAAGAGCTTTAACTGTTCATTCATTATTCTATCTGATGGAACAATGCAGAATATTGAGGTTTACCCAGTTCTTTTGTCTTACTGTAGCTGAAGATCAAAAACCGGATACATCATGCTGTACTGACGTCTCCAGAGCCAAGCTGACCGATCCCATCCTCAATTTCAGGCTGCAACGTGAAAGTCTTCCATGTGTGAAGGCCGTCATGTAAGTATCAGTTAATTTCTCAAGAAAACATGTCATGATTAGAAATCAACAGCATCTGATGTTATATTTCTGTGTTTTCAATGTTTTCATTCTCTTTGACAGCTTTGAGACAGAGCGGGGAGATTTCTGCAGTGACCCAAGACAACCATGGGTGAAGGAGAAAGTTAAGCAGTTTTTGTAAGTTAAACCTAACCTAAGTATGGTGAAACACAATTTGCAACAACATGAAAAGCTTGAAACATGTTCACATTGTGTATTTTTTGTTTTTTGTTTTGTTGTAATCACCTTTCTTGTTAGTTAGTTTGTTTGTTTGTTTTTGTATTTACAGCAGAGCTCAAAGAAACAAACCCCTGACTTCCCCTGCACCCCCAACATCATCTATTAGTGACCAAACTCATGTGGGAGGAGCTACACAAGACAAGGCAAGTCCAGGCAAGTTAATTTATATAATAATAATAATAATAATAATAATAATAATAATAATAATAATAATTGTAATTCAAAGTGATTTACATGTAAGGGTCATACCATGAAATTGGTGCCTTTTACTTCCCTAATAAATAATTAAACATAAAACTAATAAAACATATAAATGTGTGATTTAAAAACATATTTATTTCTATATATAATATGTATTCTGTCATCAGTATTACATTTACAATGTAAATATTATTTTAATAATTTAAATATAATTGATGCTGATAAGGGTAAGGTTTTTGGCCTGTCCCTTACTGTGATTTTTCTTTTTCAGGAGAACTCTTAGTTTGCCAAATTTAGGCAAAATTATATTAAAAATCACATTTACATGTTGTTCTAAATACAGTCTCATTGGCATAGTATACATTTTTTTCTATAAAATAGAAATACATTTATTGGTGTCCCTTGTTTCATGCCAGAGGATTTTAGACATGTTTAAAAATGATCGGGAGGTCGGGAAGTGCTTGTGGCACTCTGTTCGGCTCGTAATTCCTCACACATGATACGAGCCGCGCCCATACGGGCATACATGATTTCCACACGATTGAAAAAAAATTGCATGCAAACTCGTACGACAGCAAAAATTGCACTGTGTACGCCCGTCTTTACTCTTCCTCCTCACCAGCAGAAGTTGCCAGCACCAAAATGAATGTTCCACTGCACATTTCACCCTGGACTACATCTCCCATAATCAATTTCACCGATTACAAACACAGCTGTAACCTATCAAATGGATTATATAGGTCACACACAAACACATCCACACTGTGAAGTGTTTGCCTTCCTGATTCACACATACTCCATCTGCAGTGCATTTTATTTTAACGCACCCACACTCAGGGCCGGAATAAGGTGGGTGCTATTGATGCTGCAGCATTTCCTAAAATAGGTCCAGATGAAAACAGACGAGAATTTTCCAGAAGCTGAACAGTTTTCCTTTGCTACAAGATTATTTTAAATAAGAATTGAATTAAATTAGAAAGGATAAGTGTCTGTGACATGTTAAAAATACTAACAGAAAAAAATGATAAAGCTACACAGCAAAATCTCTGGTGTAAAATTTTCAGGGACGGTGTAAAATTAACAGTGTTGACATTGTTTTAACACTACATAGTGATAAAATAACACTGCTGTTGTTATTTGTAAGACAGTGTCAGTGTGAAATTTAAGTGTATTTTCAAATTTCACCCAAAGTCTAGTAACAGGCCACGCCTCCACTTAAGGCTAGGCCACCAGTCTGTTTCCGCCATTTTCTTTCAGTTGAAGCCGAAGGCGAAGGAAAGGCAGGTAGATCAGATTCTCACACGATATAGCTAAATTAATAAATACATTTATTAGTAAATAGCTAAATATTTTTTTATATTCACGGGGCCATGCACATGGGTAAGGTTAGATGTCATGGACAACTTTGATCAAATCGTTTACTCGTTGAGAGAAATCGGGGCCACGTTGTACTAATTTGATACCTTAGTAATTCAGATCATGGACGCGATTTAAAATAGTGGACTAAGTTATCTGTCCTTGATTAACCTAAAACGAATATACGTATTAATAAATCGTAAATTTATTAAACAAATTTCTAAATTGTCGTCACGACATCTAGGCTTCCCTTCTCTACATTACGCCTTTTACAGATTAAAACCACACAGTTGATCATGAGAAGAACAAATTTAATGTTTGTAACTGTAAAAACGCAGAGTTATACAAAAAGATAAAATATCAAGGACAGGGGAAGAATTTACAGGTGCTAAAAGCTATTGAAAGATTTGAGGCCTAATAGGCGGATAAAGCCGCGACGCACTCTAAATTGGCGGGCGGGCGCGCGCCATGTCACACTTGTTATAAAGATGAAGCTTGACCAGCTTCAGGATGTGTCAGGTAGGAGAGTTCCTGTCTCAAAACCTCGCCGAAAAATGTTTAAGGTGTTTATTTGACCATGTAAGCTGCTGTTTTATTTAATAGTGTCTGTGGAAGAACGTATAACACACACGCTTTATAATTAAAACGTTAGATTAACGAAGCTTTCGATGGGTGCTGCAGGATTTGCTTTTGTGTGGACGTAAGTTAAACATGTGCAATATCACCAAAACGTCACTCAATTTAATAATTTATAAGCGAAACTTGCATAGTTGGTTTTAAAACTTTATTTTACAAGTTAGATGTAACTGTGTTTGTGTGTAACGTTAAGTGTGTGTGTTAGGTTTTCATATTGGCGTTATCTAGATGAGTGGTTAAAAGACATAATAAATGTGCTAGCTTATCTTAATAGTGAGAGTGTCGTTCTGAAGAAATGCTGGTCCAAGTCGAGTGTAAAGGGAACCCGAAATGGATCCGAATACCAGAGAAAAATGACTGTTTTGACTTCTGTGGATTCATTAAAGGTACGTTTTTCACATTTCGAATAATTTTAAGCTAATTATGACAGTGTTATTCATAAGTATTAGTCTTAATAAATATATATTTTGTTGTTGTTTTTTGCATTAGATAATGGACCTCATTTATCAATTTAATGTAGAAATGAACGCATATCCCTGTGATCAAATCAGCTTACGACAGAGTTCACGTGTAATTCACGAAACCTTTGTATGCAGCCAATCTCAAAGTATTTACCAAAGATCTAAAGTCCATAAATGTGGCAGCACGAAGTAATCATCACTTGAATATAACGCTCATAAAACACCCCAGTTTAGAAACCTCGTCCCTGAGTTTGAACAAAAGTTCTAAAGCATTTATTAATCTTAGTTCATGTTCATTTGAAATTTACTAAAGCATTATTAAAATCAAGAGTTGTGCTTGTTAAGGGTAATGCACTCTAAATTAACATGAATTAACAACGAACAAATGTATTCTACAACTGTTTTCTTTTCTTCATTTATTAACATTAAGAATACTGTAATGTATTCTTCATTGTTTGTTTATGTTAATACATTAACTTACATGAACTAATGGAACCTTATTGAAAAGTGTTACCTTAATATTAAATATCAAAACTTTTAAATATAAAATTAAATATTCACTTCTATGTAACATAATCAGATACAAGTTATTTATTGAACTAATTTTTCAAATAATTTATAGTCCTACAAAGCTATTATTTTCAGAGCATATGAGCAGAGTGTCACTGAAGGTATCATTTTATCAGCGTTGCCCAGTACAGCTGTACACCATGCTATATCACAGTAGTGCTACTGCAAACAAGAGCAAGTATAATGCATACAAATATCCTGTCAGCGTTGTTTGGGCAGAATTTGATTTCCTGGTGAGCATGAGCAGTACACAAGCACATAAATAGAGTGGAATACTGAGCACAGCATAAACCGCGCAGTGACGAGGAGAGTGACACATGCCCGCTGAACCCTGGCAGGCGGGGCATGCACGTATATAATATTATTATGTAGCCTATTTTCGGCTTTGCGATTTTAATTTTTATTCTACCAAATATAATTAAATCTCGATACCTTTCATCCGTGCATCGATGCGGTACTGTCGCAGAAAATATTGCAATACTATGCTGTATCGATCCCACCCCTAGCAGTTTGGAAAATAAAAGGGAACAAAATGCTATCATTCTACAATTCTCCACCATATTTACTGTGCTGTGCCCAAGTTCAAGCAACTCGAACACTTGTGTATATGAGCTGAGATCAGACGTGAGATTTGATAGTAGCCACAGCTCACATACATAAATAAATTAAAAGTTTTGCACTGAAACGACCATATGACCTATTTTCTGTGGTACGTTCATTTTGTAAATGAGGCCCAATGTGTATTATAAATGTGTTTAATCCCAAATAATATTCTGATTACAATGTTAAAAAATCTTTCAATACATGTGACTTTATATACTATCTGAATACTTATTTTATTGAATTATATATATATATATATATTAGAGAGAGAGAGAGAGAGAGAGAGAAAGAGAGAGATTTTTTTTAGATGTATTACTTGCATTTGAAAATAATGCCAAGTGATTTGAAATGTTATTATTTCAGTATGTTAAAACATAAAATTGAGTTGTATTTGTTTCAACTTCTAAGCTTCAGCAAAGTTCAACTTGCCGCATGGAGCCAATGTGGTTCTTAAAGACTCTGCAGGAGTTGATGTTGATGCTGATATTTTTGATGAGCTTGTGAGAACATCTAAGGTGTCCTTCAAAATTTTGGATGGTGATAACAATAAATCGGGTAAGAAACTCATGACCTGCTGCCATGTTCATAAATGAATCATCTAGTTTGTATTCCCAAACATATTTTTTCACAATACATGATGAGCCGCATCTGTCTGGTGTTCATATTGTCTTGTGTCCTGTATGTGATTCTAAGATAATGTTCCACAAGCTGAGATCGATCTCTCTGAGCCCTCATGCCCTGGGTCATCGTTTTCATCAATAGAATCAGAAAGTTCGGAGTCCACAGTGATTCCACAATCTTCAAAGGCATCCAAAAAGCGATTCTTAGAAGAACCTTCTGACTGCAATGCGTCAAAAGATGTCAGTTATTTTCCCTCTTATGTTTTGTCCATCAATGATATAAGTTTCAATACCTTATCAATAATCTTATCAACATTAGTATATCAAAGACCGGTTTATTTGCGTTCATACTTTGTTTTTGTTTTTATATTTATACAGCTAGTTCATGCAGCGCTACACTCAAAACCAGGAGGCTCTGATATATTGAAGGAGTATGAACAAACAAGTAGCCTGTCTGACAAGACACGAAAGAAGCTGGTAAACATCCTTGTGGCTGATATGGTAGAGAAGTATGGGTAAGTGACCAAAAAAAAAAATCTTTAGTTTATATATTGCATTGGTATTTGACCACAGTTACATTTTACATGTAATGTGTAAAAAAAAAAAAAAAATGTTGTGTTCTAGGAGGATTCCACCAGTCAGTATCCGTTTAAGCTACGCTCTTGGGATCATAACCTTGTTCCCCAATTTGAAGGATAAGTGCTCACCGACTGGTTATGTAAGTATACAGTACATTGAAACTGTACCCTTTATTTCAGCACATATCAAATGCATGAGTCAATCAAATTATCTGTAATTATCGGTAGCTGTAAGTATCATTAAGTATAAATATTTTATAGTTTGGGTAGTCCATTGTGTAAAGTGGGTCATGCATAGAATTTTGGAGAATATATTGTTTATATAAGTTCTGTGCATGCTATACTGCCTGATACTGATTGACTTATTGATGCTTAACATTTGTTTTACAGGAACATTACTATGATCCACGCAGTGGCCAGGGTTACATTGCCTACAGATTGAAAACTGTTCAGCGCAACTCTGTAAATAACTTGAAGGGGGCATCCAAGGTGGTTTACCAAGATGGTCCAAAGACTTTGCGCAAGACATCTTCAGCAACTGAGCAGCTGTCAGGTGACGAATGCACAGAAGCTATATCCATGATGAAGCATTCAACGGACACACCAGTTATTAAGGATAAAATGAGGACAACATTCAAGTACAGGCAGAATTTGATACATGATCCAGACAAATCTTCACTCATCCTTGATTACTTTCCCCGATTTTTGGATACACCAGGCTTGGTAAGAAATATTAAAATGTTGAAGTTAATTGTAAATGTAATTTTAGTGTTCGTTATTGACATGATTTATTTGTGTGATAGATTGACCAAGACTTTACTATGCTTTTTGGAGATGACATCTCAAGCAAATTTATTGCAAAATGGCCAACATTCTACAAGCAAAGAGTAATTGCTGACTGCAAAAACCTGCACCCTGGTGCACATGTGGATGGGTGAAGGAGAAAGTTAAGCAGTTTTTGTAAGTTAAACCTAACAATTATGGTGAAACATGAAATAATCAGTGACAAAATAAATGGCTTATGAAGTGTATTGTTATGCATTCAGTGTGGTATTCTTGTATTCACACATTATATTTTTTTACAGGAGAGATCAAAAAAACAAAACCGTGACTTCCACACCAAAGTAATGAGAACACATCACATTGAAGAAGTTACAAGTTCCAAAGTTATTTTACAAATTTTAAATATGATACAAATTCAAATTTTCTGTTATATTTAGAACATTTGTGATTTAAACGTATTTCAATTGAATATATGAAATATTATTGTTGTCAAATACATGTTGTCCAATTTGAGAATGAAAATTTTTTATTTTTTCAGAAACTGAATTATAGTGAGACTGTTACAGAAGTGGCTTAAATAAAATATTAGTATATATTATATTTTACACTGAAATACTTTTCTCACAACGTACTAGTAATGGACTTGTGTCATTTAAGGGAATTTTAGACTGATTTGTGTGAGAACAGCTGCAATTTTTTTCATTTGATGAAGCCAATGAATAGCTGCATCTGGAACAACAAAAGTTCATGTTTCTGAATTTGTGCAAGGGGTCCTACTTCAGACTTTAAGACATATTTTTTTATTTACTATCTTTATTATTTTCTTCATGCTATTTTTGCTATGCTATGCATTGCACATTGTACAACTGATTATGTATATTTCATAATCTATAATCAAATGTTACATAGCATGAATAAATTGGTACATTATGAGTGCTAACAATGAGAAAGTATTTTATCTTGTGTCTTTTTTCCAACTATTCATGTATGTTTGACTTATCCACTTAATTCATGCTAATACCAAAACAACATCAAGCCACATCATATTAAAAGACATAATAGTTGGACTTGGACATTCCTTGAACTTGCATTGTTATGTACCAGGGGACATAACATTTTCTATATAGATTTGTTTTCTCTTACCGTGTATATTTTACTGTAGAACTCTTTAAACTCTTTAAAGGTCCCCTTCTTCGTGATTCCATGTTTTAAACTTTAGTTAGTGTGTAATGTTGTTGTTATAGTATAAATAATATCTGTAAAATTCTAAAGCTCAAAGTTCAATGCCAAGCGAGATATTTGATTTAACAGAATTCACCTACAAAAAACGACACGTTTGGACTACATCCCTCTAGTTCCTGCAGTAATGACGTCACTAAAACAGTTTTTTGACTAACCTCCGCCCACATTAATTCACAAAAAGGGGGGTGTGGCCTTGTTGCGCTCCAACGGAGAAGAAGGAAGAGCTGTGTTTGTGTTTGTGTTTGTTGCCATGTCGTTTGAAACGCTGTCCAATCATCTTTGTTTGGGCTTCCCAGGGACGCTGTACTTGGAGATTAATGGTTACAATTTATGTTTAACTCAGTTCTGGAAAATTATAATCCACATATAAAACTATGTGCAGCAAATTTTGCTGAGGACAGCTTGCTGAGGATAACTTTCTCAATCAGTTTAATGCCGGATTTGCACAAAGATTATTCTTGAAAGATGGAGCAGTTCCCTCTTTGTCTGGAGAAGGCGTTGTTTATGGACCACAACCGGTAAATGTATTTTATTATTTAAGTTGGTGCGTTTAACAGTTTCTGTAACTTATTACACAAAGGGCAACGCTGTTTAGCTTTGTTAACTAGATGTTAGGGCTGTGCAAAAAAACGAATGCGATTTTCATGCGCATCTCGTCAGTAAAAACACTCCTGTGACTATAAATACATCTCCAGCACACGCTCCTGTCCACTTGCTTCTCAAAACTACTCCAAAACTAGTCCAATCGCGTTTGCAGGAAGGCAGCATGATGTAAGCGTCTGTCAAATCACAGCACAGGAACCGCTGGCCCAATCAGAACTTGTTACGTATTTCTGAAGGAGGGACTTCATAGAACAAGGAAGACATCAGCCCGTTTTTATGACAGTGAAAACAGCGGTATACAGATAGGTGAATTGTGTGAAACATACTGTTTTTTACACGCAAAACATGAACACATGTTATATTGCACAATTTAAACACAATCAAAGCTTCAAAAAAGCGCGTAAAACGGGACATTTAAATATTAAAATATGAAAATCATTAAAAAAACATTAGTAGTATTATTTTATTCCAATTTATTAAATTTTCACCACCTTAATTTCTTCTGCGGCATCATGAAAAGTTGTTTCATAAAGGGAAGGTACAGTATTGTTCAAAATAATAGCAGTACAATGTGACTAACCAGAATAATCAAGGTTTTTAGTATATTTTTTATTGCTACGTGGCAAACAAGTTACCAGTAGGTTCAGTAGATTGTCAGAAAACAAACAAGACCCAGCATTCATGATATGCACGCTCTTAAGGCTGTGCAATTGGGCAATTAGTTGAAAGGGTTGTGTTCAAAAAAATAGCAGTGTCTACCTTTGACTGTACAAACTCAAAACTATTTTGTACAAACATTTTTTTTTTCTGGGATTTAGCAATCCTGTGAATCACTAAACTAATATTTAGTTGTATGACCACAGTTTTTTAAAACTGCTTGACATCTGTGTGGCATGGAGTCAACCAACTTGTGGCACCTCTCAGCTGTTATTCCACTCCATGATTCTTTAACAACATTCCACAATTCATTCACATTTCTTGGTTTTGCTTCAGAAACAGCATTTTTGATATCACCCCACAAGTTCTCAATTGGATTAAGGTCTGGAGATTGGGCTGGCCACTCCATAACATTAATTTTGTTGGTTTGGAACCGAGACTTTGCCCGTTTACTAGTGTGTTTTGGGTCATTGTCTTGTTGAAACAACCATTTCAAGGGCATGTCCTCTTCAGCATAGGGCAACATGACCTCTTCAAGTATTTTAACATATGCAAACTGATCCATGATCCCTGGTATGCGATAAATAGGCCCAACACCATAGTAGGAGAAACATGCCCATATCATGATGCTTGCACCTCCATGCTTCACTGTCTTCACTGTGTACTGTGGCTTGAATTCAGAGTTTGGGGGTCGTCTCACAAACTGCCTGTGGCCCTTGGACCCAAAAAGAACAATTTTACTCTCATCAGTCCACAAAATGTTCCTCCATTTCTCTTTAGGCCAGTTGATGTGTTCTTTGGCAAATTGTAACCTCTTCTGCACATGCCTTTTTTTTAACAGAGGGACTTTGCGGGGGATTCTTGAAAATAGATTAGCTTCACACAGACGTCTTCTAACTGTCACAGTACTTACAGGTAACTCCAGACTGTCTTTGATCATCCTAGAGGTGATCATTGGCTGAGCCTTTGCCATTCTGGTTATTCTTCTATCCATTTTGATGGTTGTCTTCCGTTTTCTTCCACGTCTCTATGGTTTTGCTCTCCATTTTAAGGCATTGGAGATCATTTTAGCTGAACAGCCTATAATTTTTTGCACCTCTTTATAGGTTTTCCCCTCTCTAATCAACTTTTTAATCAAAGTACGCTGTTCTTCTGAACAATGTCTTGAACGACCCATTTTCCTCAGCTTTCAAATGCATGTTCAACAAGTGTTGGCTTCATCCTTAAATAGGGGCCACCTGATTCACACCTGTTTCTTCACAAAATTGATGACCTCAGTGATTGAATGCCACACTGCTATTTTTTTGAACACACTCCTTTCAACTAATTCAACTAATTGCCCAATTGCACAGCCTTAAGAGCGTGCATATCATGAATGCTGGGTCTCATTTGTTTTCTGAGAATCTACTGAACCTACTGGTAAATTATTTGCCACGTAGCAATAAAAAAATATACGAAAAACCTTGATTATTCTGGTTAGTCACATTGTACTGCTATTATTTTGAACAATACTGTATGTGCCATCTAGAATCTATGGGGACTACAAACCAAGATGGCCACCTGGTGTCGAACTGCAGTTACCATGATCCTCAGCGGGGGAGAAATAGCTGTACAGTGAAGTGAAAAAAACTAATGATGAGCTGGGAACAAAGGAACTTTGATTTTCTTTTGCTGGTGTGTGTGAAGAGAAGCTGGATAAGTTTTTCCTCTGTTTTCTAACTTTTGGCTTTTGGAGTTGATTGAAAAAAAAATTACCTGTAGCTTGACCTCATGCCTAAACATGATTTGTGAAGAAACCCGCACTTTGGTGGTACCCTACCTCTCACAATGCCACACTTCCACAGAATGCTATAACAAACAATACATAATGTGATTGAAATGTTTTTCAGAGAAAAAAGTCCTGTAGAGTAGTTGAAGAAACAGACAGTTTCTACTTCTATTTCACGAGTTCACATCTACGTATATTAATACCGTAAGTTTATGCGTATTTGGCGTGCTGTCCGGGTGGAGGGCTCCGAGCTCGGGAAGTGGCCCGAACCCAGAGTACTCCCCCCGGTTGTGGTAAGAGTAGATGGATCTATAAGTAAGGAGAAATGGGGTGGAGGAGGGATGCTGAAAACGGTCAATGAACAGAGATAGGTTCTGCTGTCATTTATACCTTGTCATGAGTTGATTACTGATTGGTCTCCACTTGTGTTAATCAGGTTAATGAACTGCGACTGTTCCTCCCGAACTTTGTTATAAAACAGCATTTCACGAGTTCACATCTACGTATATTAATACCGTAAGTTTATGCGTATTTGGCTTGCTGTCCGGGTGGAGGGCTCCGAGCTCGGGAAGTGGCCCGAACCCAGAGTACTCCCCCCAAAACAAGAGAGCAAAAGGACAGCCGCCGGACTACGAACCCCCCAAAACGCAGAGATTTGGCGGGCTGACGTTTTTAGAAGTATGGTCGTTGACCAGGAGATCTCGCAATGCCTCTGGCAGAAGTAGAGGAGCAGGTAGGTCCTGTTGGTTAATAGTTGAGGAAGAAGCGGTTACGATGTCGGGAAGACAAGCTCCACCGTCTGCCTGCGAGGTGTAATGATATATTGACTAGATGCGTAATGTGTCCTCTGGGAGGCTGAGGCTCGCTGGACAGATAGAGGAAACAAATTATATTCCTGCGTCCACTGGGAGACTGAGGCTCGCTGGACGGGTAGAGGAAATGAATAGGTATTTACTGCGTCCGCTGAGAGACTAGCGCTCGCTGGACAGACATGGGACACCAATAGATATTTCTGTGTCCGCTGGGAGACTAGTGCTCGCTGGACAGGCAGGGGAAACTAATAGATATGACTGCATCCGCTGGGAGACTGAGGCTCGCTGGACAGATATGGGAGACGAATTATGTCCCTGCGTCCGCTGGAAGACTGGGCTTGCTGGACGAAGAACAGGAAGAGATGGATGCATACTGCGTCCGCTGAGAGACTAGTGCTCGCTGGACAGGCAGAGGAAAAATAGGTATTTACGGTGTCCGCTGGGAGACTGATAGCCTGACTACGACAGACTTCCTACTTCCGCTCAATTTTATTTCGCTTCTGTACTCAGTCTGATACAGCGTCAGAGCTTTCGGTTTGCCACCGGTCTGGAAACAGCCGGGCCAATCGACGAGCAGAGGGCGGGCTGAGAGCCGTGACGTAGATGCTAAGCACAGAGTTTTAAATTGTAGGTTAGAGAAATCGAAAACTGAAACGACCGCGGAAATGGGAAACGAGACACGGGATGCAATTCGCTTTGTTATGGAGAACATTCAACTCTTTTTCAAACTGAAGCCAGAACAAGAAGAGTGTTTAACAACAGATTTACAGTGGAAGTTCAATCATAGATTTGAGTTCGATGCATGATGTCTGTGCTTCGATGCGGCTGTACAGGCGCATAACATACGTCATAACTAAACGTATCTGATTGGCTTACGGGTAACCAATGATTTTAAACTTCAGACAAGTGCCCCCTAGCGAGAGAGAAAACACTTCTCTATTATGCCATTGCAGACTCTGCTACTTCACTTTGCTTCGTAGACAGAGTCTGGTATTACCAGGCTAGGAGACTGAGGCCCACTGGACAAACAGAGGAAAAATAGATGTTATTGAGTCCGCTGTGAGACTAGTGCTCGCGGACTGATAGAGACATAGGTATTTTCTGCGTCCGCTGGGAGACTGAGGCTAGCTGGACAGACAGAGGAAAGAAAAATAATAATGAAAATAGATATTTACTGCGTCCGCTGAGAGATTTGTGCTCGCTGGACGGACAGTGGAAACGGATCAATATTTACTGCGTCCGCTGAGAGACTGGTGCTCGCTGGACGGACAGTGGAAACAAATAAATATTTACTGCGTCCGCTGAGAGACTGGTGCTCGCTGGACGGGCAGTGGAAACGAATAAATATTTGCTGCGTCCGCTGAGAGACTGGTGCTCGCTGGACGGGCAGTGGAAACGAATAAATATTTGCTGCGTCCGCTGAGAGACTGGTGCTCGCTGGACGGACAGTGGAAACGAATGAATATTTACTGCGTCCGCTGAGAGACTGGTGCTCGCTGGACGGACAGTGGAAACGAATGAATATTTACTGCGTCCGCTGAGAGACTGGTGCTCGCTGGACGGACAGTGGAAACGGATAAATATTGACTGCGTCCGCTGAGAGACTGGTGCTCGCTGGACGGGCAGTGGAAACGGATAAATATTTACTGCGTCCGCTGAGAGACTGGTGCTCGCTGGACGGGCAGTGGAAACGGATAAATATTTACTGCGTCCGCTGAGAGACTGGTGCTCGCTGGACGGGCAGTGGAAACGAATAAATATTTACTGCGTCTGCTGACAAACTTGTGCTCGCTGGACATGCGGGGGAAAACAGAGCAGATAATATATGTATAATATATATATTTATTTATTTTATTTTATTTTTTATTTTATTTTTTTTATTTATTTTTTATTTTTTTTTTTATTTTTTTTTTTTTCAGCGCGTCCGCACCGCATCGAGTTGAAAATATCTCAACTTTTCAGAATGCCGCAGCGCAAGAATATCAGACCTGAACCAGGAAGTTGGTCACCAGATCACGGGGTAACCAGTTAAACTGCATGGAGACACCGGAGAGCGCCTAGATGTTTTCTCTGAGGTGCTCGCTCATCGCAGTTGTGCTGCCGTGGTACACCATATCGGTTTTGCAAAGGGAACAAAGAGCCATTTTATTTGTCCTCTGTTTAAAGTATTCTCATACTTTTAATAACAGTGGTCTCGGTTTGTGAAGAAAGTTGCATTCTATTATTCGCAGTATGCCATTATGCGAGATGTAAACAGTGTGACGCGTTCACGCATTTCACACGCGTCAATGTATTTTGTAGTCGACGTAAACGATGATGTCGACGCGTCGTTGCAGCACTAATTAGTGGTGGAAATTATGATTCTTTCTAGAGATTCGTTCATTTTCAGTTCATTCACCAAAATGATTCATTCAGATTCGTCCAGTGATGATTTCTTCGTTTTACGCAAAATGTGCCACCAGGCGAAAAAAAAAAAAGAGTGTATTATGTCTTAAGTCAACGAACGCGTTCACTTGTTACAAAAGCTGATCTGGCTTTATTAAAATGTGTGTGTAATCGCATTCAATATATAAAGTCTAATTGAGTTGTTCAGATGAACAAAGCACAAGGTTTCTTGCCTAATTAGCATTTTAATTGTTTGGTCAAACAGTTTGTATATTATAAATTCACATCCATAAATCGGGGATTAAACCTTTCTTTTACGGTCTATGGATTAAACGTGGAGTTGCTAAATATCAAAACGAGCGTATGTGCACAGTACTGTACCTATAACTGCGCTTTGCATTTTCGAGATTGACATGCTAAGTAGCAGACTAACCCGGTTTACTCTAATTTCGTTCACGAACAAGGTAAGTGTAAGCTGCTCATGCCTAAAGAAGGGGAGTGGCAATACTGAGAGCGTCCTCTGTGTTCCTCATGATGTGCTGGGGAAAAGGAACACCTGTGTGGCATTAGTAATTAGAGGGAAGCATTATAAATTTATGATGTGTTTGTTGTTGCGGGAGGGTTGTTTGGTTTGTTGCTGCTGAGTTCCTTGCCAGAGCTGCCGTGCCGGGACGTGGGTTTAGGATTGTTGTGCGACCCGTGCGAATCGATCGGGAGGGATATTTTGCTGGGGTTTTCCCCGTTTACGTTTGGCGGCCGCCGTTGAGTTCACTGAACGCGGAACCCACGTCCGGTAGCGGGTAAGAAAGCCAGCAGTACATGTTGTTTTTATTATTGTGTTGGATGTTAATGTCTGTTCCTGCTGTGTTTGCCGGGGAGGCCCTGATGTATGTATGAACCTAATGGTCCCCCGGCGCTATTTGTGTGTAAAGTGAGTGCGGGTGTAAGGGGGTGGGCAGGTTATCCTTTCCCATACGCCTCCTATACAGTTGACGACGGCTAGATATTCAGCACGAGTATGATTGACAGTTTGTGGTGATTTAATATTTGATTTACATTTATTGGTGTGGTATTTATGACTATTAGGTTTTGCAGTGTAATGAACTTTTATGTGTGAGAGGTGATCACGTGAATATATTTAATGCATGTATTGACTAACTACTGAAATCTTGTGCTGCATATATCCTGTTGGTTGTTACTTTTTATTATGCTGGAAGTTAACATCTTTGAAATCATTCATTGCTTCTTAACTAAATTCAACCTGTTATGACTGCATTAACCTGCTGCCCCTGAGTTTTAATATTATGATTGTAAAATAATAAAACTATTAGTCAAGGAGTTTTGGGTATTTGAGTTTTCTTGGATCTTGTCCCACTTAAAGTATCTAGTCCAATAGAGAACCTGTAAACCCTGGGTAGAGGGGGTTTGTGGGGGTTACAACTTGGCGTAGTCAGCAGGATTGGACTGTGGGCAAGAACCAGGAGAATGTCAACTACACAACCAGCAGTAGAGCTACCTTCTACATCTAGTGGGGCGCAGCAGAGAGTAGATGGTGCACCTGATATGGCTCAGAATCAAGCAACAAATGCAAATATGGTGATGTTTCCATTAATGATGGGGTCACCCTGGTGTCAAAAGTTTAATGGCGATCAAATGCCGCAGGGAAATAATTTTCAGGATTGGTATAATATGCAGACATCAATGTTCAATATTTACCCTTTTTCAGAAGTGCAAAAAGTATCTGCTGTAATAAGTAATCTTGATGGGGAAGCAAAAAGGGAAGTGTTAGCGTTACCATCAGCACAGCGCATGACAGCTGAACAGATATTGTCATTTTTGAAAAGCATTTATGGAGATACGGTCCCCCTTGCAACCCTTCGTGCCCAATTCTTTACTCGTAAACAAAGGACAGATGAAAATGTCAGGCAGTTTGCCTTGGCACTGCAAGAATTGAGTAATCGTTTGGATAATCGGGGTGATGGTACCATTATGGGTAATGTTTTACGTGACCAATTTATTTTGGGTCTTTGTGATGCAGGATTGCGTAGGGAACTTCGGGGTATGGTTAGAGGAGCCCCTGATAGTTCTTTTATAGAAGTAAAAAAAGAAGCAATTCTACGAGCAGAGGAGTTTGGGGAGGTAAGGCAAGCAGTAGCTGCAACAGTCCAGTTGAAGCCAGCCCCAGATGCAACAAAATTGGTTGAGGAGATTAAACAAGAAGTTGTGTTGCAGTTGAAAGGAGAAATAAAGGAAATGGTTGCTGGAATGATTAAAGAAGTTCGTGAAGGAGTACAGCACTTATTGCCTAGTAGTGATAATGCAAGACCTAGGTATGAGTTAGGGAGGGGTCGAAGAAGCTCAGATCAATTTGACCAGCAGGGAAGACCTATTTGCAGACGGTGCAAACAAGCTGGGCATATTGAAAGACGGTGTGCGGCTGTAGAGGGAGGACAGGGGCCTTTAAACTTTTAGAACCCACTGTACAGGCCCGATCAGTGGGTACATTGGGTAGTGGCCAATCGGAAAAGAAAGATAATTTAATAGGACAATGCCCAGTGGTGGAGGTGGTGATACAGGGGGTTAAAACACCCTGTTTAATTGATACGGGGTCACAAGTAACCACATTAACCGAAAGCTATTTTAAAAAATATTTTGTGACTAGCGGACCAACAGTATACCCACCAATACAAAAGTTCAATTTGGTAGCTGCTAATGGGTTAATGATTCCATATATAGGATATATTGAGGTGGACTTGAATATATGTGGGAAAGTTATACCAAAAAGGGGAGTGTTGATTGTTAAAGACTCAAAGGGATCTTTGTACCCAGGACTAATTGGCATGAATGTGATTAAAGAGTGTAGAGACTTTCTGATGACACAGACTGGGGATAGTTGTGTAGGAGAAGGTGAAGTGCAGGTTAAGGTGTGGCATCAGATGTTTTCGGTTTGTGAAGACCTGTTAAATTTTGGTGATGAGGTAGGACAGATAAGTTCAATTTACTGGCCGCAGGGAAGACGAAAGACTATTCCAGCACAGTCAGAGGTGGTGATAGAAGCATGTGCACGTCTACGACCTGACAGGAAGGATTATGTGGGCTTAGTAGAACCTTGTAAAGATGTATTGCCGGGCCAGCTGTTGGTAGCTAGATCACTGAGCACAGTTTCAAAGGGAAGAGTTATGGTCCGAATTCTAAATCTTTCTCCAGTTCCAGTGACTCTTTTTCAGCGCTGTCGAATAGGGCAGATTTTTGATGTTGAGTTGTGTCCAAGGCAGCAAGGAGATGTAGTGCTAAGACCATTGGATGATGAGACCGTGGAAGTGGGGGTGAGGCAGAATACGGTGCAGGATGTAGAACAAGAACAGGTGTTGCGGCCGGTGACTGTTCCTTTAGACCCACTACAATTTAGTACTGAACAACAAGAGAGGATTGCTAAATTATTATCTAAGCATCAAAAGGTCTTCTCAGAACATGATGAGGATTATGGGTACACAGATAGGGTGTTGCATGTGATACCAACAGGCGATGCAGCCCCAATTAGAGAACGGTATAATAGAATTCCACCAAAGTTGTATCAGGAAATGAGGGGGCTTTTGAGTAATATGCTTGAAAATGATATTATTAGAGAGAGCTATAGCCCCTGGGCAGCGCCTGTAGTGCTCGTCAGAAAGAAGGACGGCACCCTTCGTTTCTGTGTAGACTACAGGAGATTGAATGGTGTTACCCATAAAGATTCTTACCCTCTCCCCAGAATTGAAGAATCATTGGCTTCATTGAAGAAATCTAGAGTTTTTTCAACATTAGATCTAGCGCATGGGTACTGGCAGGTGGGGGTGCATCCAGCGGACAAGGAGAAGACCGCCTTTGTGACCCCCATGGGGCTATATGAATTTAATCGGATGCCGATGGGGTTGTGCAATGCTCCAGGAACATTTCAGAGACTGGTTGAAAGTTGCTTAGGTGACCAAAATTTTGAAACCTTGTTGCTCTATTTAGATGATATAATTGTCTTCTCCCCTTCTTTTGAGGCCCACATTGCCCACCTGGACTTGGTTTTCAGCCGCTTGGAGAACTTTGGCTTGAAAGTGAAACCTGCTAAGTGTTTTCTCTTCCAGAATGAAGTCCATTATCTAGGCCATGTGATTGCAGAAGGAGGGGTGTCACCAGACCCAGAGAAATTGCGAGCAGTGGAGACTTGGTCAACTCCGCAGAATATCACCCAGCTGCGGGCTTTCCTGGGCTTAGCTGGTTACTATAGACGTTTTGTTAATAACTTTGCCCAAATTGCAGCACCCCTGAACTCTATGATGTGGGGGACATCAAAACGACGCACCCGACCGGCCAGAGGTAAACAAGACTGCTGGGTATGGGGAGAGGCACAGGACATGGCTTTTAAAAAATTAAAGGAGAATCTCCTACAAGCACCCATACTGGCTTATGCAGACTTTCAGTTGCCATTTCTGTTGTACACTGACGCCAGTCAGACAGGCTTGGGGGCAGTGCTGGCACAGGTGCAAGATGGAAAGGAGAGGGTGATTTCCTATGCAAGCCGAAGCCTTCGTCCAGCAGAAAGAAATGATAAAAACTACAGCTCGTTCAAACTAGAACTGCTGGCGTTGAAATGGGCTATAGTGGAAAAGTTCCGGGAATATCTTGCTGTGTCTCCCTTTACTGTTTTCACAGATAACAATCCATTAGCTCACCTGAATACGGCAAATCTGGGTGCAGTGGAACAGCGATGGGCGGCTCAGCTTGCAGGATTTCAGTTTGAAGTGCGATACAGACCGGGGCGGACTAATGGAAATGCTGATGCCCTCTCCAGGTGGCCTGTGAATGAGACCTCTGCCAGGACTATAGAGGATGGGAGTGCCCCATGTGGTGAGGGTGGCTATGTAGCATCTGCAGTGGTCCATGCCTGTGTCCAGGCTTTTGTTCCGGTGGTTGAAGAGGTCATATTGGAGGAGGGTCGAAGGATGGATGCAGGGGCAGAAATGAATGAAGATCGAGTTGGCCCCAGCCTGCTGGTCGAGTGGGTGAGGGCACAGCGGGATTGTCCAGTGGTGTCACGACTGTGGGTCTATATGGACAGAGGAAGAGGGCCTGTTCCAAAAGAGCGAGCAGCGGAAGACCGGCCTACCCAAGTGCTGCTACGACAGTGGACCCGTCTCTGCGTGGATCAAGGATTGCTGTGCAGGGAGGTATGTGACCCAAAGACATTTGATAAATGGAAACAAGTAATTGTACCTCAGTGTCTGCAGAATCAAGTTCTGGGATGGGTGCATGACCGTGCAGGACACCTGGGTGTGGAAAAGACTCTGGGCTCGGCCCGTCGACGTTTCTTCTGGCCAGGTCTGGCGCGAGGAGTGGAACGGTGGTGCCGCCAATGTGTCCGCTGCAATCTCCATAAGACTCCAGTTAATACAGTAAATGCTCCCCTTGTCGTTATACGATCCGAATATCCTCTCCAGATTGTTTCGGTGGACTTTCTGTCATTGGAGCCTGCACGCAGTGGAATGTGCAATATTTTAGTAATGATGGATCACTTTACTCGCTATGCAGTCGCAGTGCCAACTCTGGACCAAACAGCAGTGACAACCGCCAGGGTGATGTGGGGACATTTTATACAGCCCTTTGGGGGGTTTGATCAACTGCATTCCGATCAAGGCCCCAATTTTGAGTCAAAAGTCATCAAAGAATTATGTGCTTTGTACAACATCAATAAGTCGCATACCACTCCCTATCATCCAGCAGGAAATGGACAATGTGAGCGTTTTAATCGGACATTGTTGAGTATGTTGGGGACACTAAGGGATGACCAGAAGGAGGACTGGGATCAGCATGTGGCGGAGTTGGTACAGGCGTACAACAATTCACCCCATCCCTCTATCGGATATACACCTTATTTTTTAATGTTTGGCCGACATGCGAAATTGCCCGTTGATGTGATGCTGGGCCGGGGAAGTGAATTCTCAGGCACCGTTGGCAGCTGGGTGCACTACCACCATGAGAAGCTAGTGACTGCCTATAATCAAGCCAAAAAGCAAGTTCAGAAGGCTCAAGCATATCAAAAGAGGGGGTTTGACCGTAGGGTCAAGGGGGAACCATTGTTGGCGGGCCAGAGAGTCATGGTATTAAACAAGAGGGCCAGGGGCCAGGGTAAATTGGATGATAAATGGGAACGGGATGTATATATAGTTACATCACAACCTAATCTTGATATTCCCGTTTACGTGGTTAAGAGGGAGAGGGGTGATGGTGGCGAGAGAGTGTTGCACCGCAATATGTTAAGCCCATGTAAGTTTGAAATGTCCTTGTCCTTAGGGGAGAGAGAAAAAGAGGTTTCACATTCTAAGTCTAGTGTTAATCCCATGAACAGTAATTGGTGCGTGTATCCTTGGGTGGGGGGTTGTCTTACAGGGCAGCCGGGACCCACACAGGAGGATGGAGAGGCTGTTGGTAATGTGGACCTTGAGGAAGCAACATTACAGACCCCACAGGAGGAAAGCCCCTCTTGTTTGAACACTTTACCGGTCAACTGTCCCGAATCCAGACGGTCAACTCGGGCCACGAGGGGCCTGTTGCCTCAACGTTATAGAATGTGAGCTATTCGAGTAGGAATGTGCGGACACATTTACAGTAGGGGGGGCGGATGTAAGCTGCTCATGCCTAAAGAAGGGGAGTGGCAATACTGAGAGCGTCCTCTGTGTTCCTCATGATGTGCTGGGGAAAAGGAACACCTGTGTGGCATTAGTAATTAGAGGGAAGCATTATAAATTTATGATGTGTTTGTTGTTGCGGGAGGGTTGTTTGGTTTGTTGCTGCTGAGTTCCTTGCCAGAGCTGCCGTGCCGGGACGTGGGTTTAGGATTGTTGTGCGACCCGTGCGAATCGATCGGGAGGGATATTTTGCTGGGGTTTTCCCCGTTTACGTTTGGCGGCCGCCGTTGAGTTCACTGAACGCGGAACCCACGTCCGGTAGCGGGTAAGAAAGCCAGCAGTACATGTTGTTTTTATTATTGTGTTGGATGTTAATGTCTGTTCCTGCTGTGTTTGCCGGGGAGGCCCTGATGTATGTATGAACCTAATGGTCCCCCGGCGCTATTTGTGTGTAAAGTGAGTGCGGGTGTAAGGGGGTGGGCAGGTTATCCTTTCCCATACGCCTCCTATACAGTTGACGACGGCTAGATATTCAGCACGAGTATGATTGACAGTTTGTGGTGATTTAATATTTGATTTACATTTATTGGTGTGGTATTTATGACTATTAGGTTTTGCAGTGTAATGAACTTTTATGTGTGAGAGGTGATCACGTGAATATATTTAATGCATGTATTGACTAACTACTGAAATCTTGTGCTGCATATATCCTGTTGGTTGTTACTTTTTATTATGCTGGAAGTTAACATCTTTGAAATCATTCATTGCTTCTTAACTAAATTCAACCTGTTATGACTGCATTAACCTGCTGCCCCTGAGTTTTAATATTATGATTGTAAAATAATAAAACTATTAGTCAAGGAGTTTTGGGTATTTGAGTTTTCTTGGATCTTGTCCCACTTAAAGTATCTAGTCCAATAGAGAACCTGTAAACCCTGGGTAGAGGGGGTTTGTGGGGGTTACATAAGCTATGTGCCCGTTCATTTTCATTCACGAACGACATGTATCCGTTCATTCAGTTCGTTCACGAATGACATGTGTGCCAGTTCAGTAATTTCACTCACGAACGATAAGATCTCTAGGTCTAGTTCAGACTCATATGAAACTCGTTCATTGAAGGGCGTATTCGTTACTACATTCAACGAATCACATACTCTGTCACCTCATACTCGAAGGCTATGGGCTCGAGGTTGAGTAATTCTTTGACAGGATGAAATGGTTGTTACCCGGTTCACTGAGCTGCGCATGCGCTGCTTATAGCGCCGCGCTGCTATGGAGGGAGAAACTTCATTGAACGAGAAATATGAGTCAGTGGATAACATGAGCGATTCGTTCACCTAAAAGATTCGTTCAGCTAAAAGATTTGTTCAAAAGAACGATTCGTTCATGGACGACACGTCACTAGTCCTAATGGATACATTTGGAACACTGGTTTCACGTTGTAGTATAGACTGTGGAAACAGAGGCTTCTGAAAACTATGAATGTCATTATACAATGAATATCATTATGTCTGTAAAACATACCAAGACATGATTATGGCAATAACATTAATTGCAGTTATGTGCTATTCACTTCCAAGCAATTCTAAAGATATTTACTTGCATGCTTTTCATATTACAGTCCTAGAAAGACAACAGAATTTTACTCACACTGCTGTCCTGCGGCAAAACGAGGGTAGTGATCACGCCAGTAGATGGTGAAATATGCCCCTAAATAAATTGGTCCTGCCAGAATAATTGAATGAAACTTATGTCTGTAAAACCTCAGTGAGGTTTAAACGTGCACGGTAAGGCAGGTAATATCTTTGGACATTTCCGTGTGGATGATGACTACGTCATAGCCTCATTTAACAACTTTAAGCCTCCTTTCCACAGCACACGGCATTTGGAAACGATTGTCGCATACTGGTCGTGCAGCAACTGTTACCTTGACGTGTTCAACATGGTAAAATTAATAATCAGTGTTGGGCAGTAGCGTCGCTACAAGCAGCGAAGCTAGTTTGACTACATTTCTCAGTAGCTTGGTCGTAGCTTCGCTACTTTCTGAATCGAATAGCTTTTCAGTAGCGAAGCTACTTTTACCAAGTAGTGCGGTAGCTTCCACACAAGCTACATTTCGCAAGCATTTCTGAAGCTCAAACTCAAATCGGGAAATACAACTGCTAATATCGCTGATCCTGGATCAGTAGTGACGCTCTTGTTCGCGTTTAAGGTGGATAGCAACCAATCATCTTTATGATGCATTACCGCCACCTTCTGCTCCGGATGGTACGACTCCTTGGCCAGTCACGCAAAAAATTATTTGATGAAATGATGGCATAGGATGAGGTCGGAGAACATTTAATCCCGAGGAGTGAGTCGCCGTGGCCGTACCTCGACAAGTACATGACGCTGACCGAGATAACAGAGAGAAAATATGTTTTCAGATGCTGCTTGTAAAAATTAACAGGGTCCCCCTTACGATTATTGTGATATATTGTAATATATTATTTTCCTTTTTATTTCTAATATTTATAATTTAAATACATTTAATAATAGTTAACAAGATATAGGTAATTCTGACCTCGCACCGATAGATCTGATTAGAATACATCACATCCGGTCGGGCGTTCGCCCACGGTCTAATCGTGGAAGTGTAAATATTTGTACGCATCCGAGACTCAATTTGGATCTGAAATTCCACGTGCGTATGTGATCGAATCTCCACGCGGCTCCCGCACTACTTTCTAGCCGAAAACCTGTATTTAGCGTCTTCACCTGAAAATGTATTAATTTATGATGCACGGTCTGTGCCGCTAGAGGAGGCGGCCTCAAACTGCGCCTCGGCCGGAAAAGCCGCGGTGAAGGGCTGAGCCGCGGCGGGAAGTGAGAGAGGCCTGCTGCTGCTGCTGCTGCAGTAGGAACTGAGGAGCGGGCTGGTTGGGTGCCTGCTGGAGCTGCGATTCCAGCGCTCAAAGAGAGCCCGGTCTTGATCGGATCGAGCGTGGTGTCGAGCGAGGTAAGCTCGGCTTGCACGGTCTATTGGCCACGACGTGTGGCTTGGCGAGAAGAGCAACTGTCGCGATGACGTTTGATGGTGCTCAACTGCCGTGTTTAATGATCATGGGTGTCAGAAAAAGTAGCATTTCTGAAAAAATCCCCGGTATGGATCTCCTTGCTGGAAGGAAAATCGGGTCTGTGATGAGAAGACAGACAGCGCGAACCGGGATGCTGAAAACGGTCAATGAACAGAGATAGGTTCTGCTGTCATTTATACCTTGTCATGAGTTGATTACTGATTGGTCTCCACTTGTGTTAATCAGGTTAATGAACTGCGACTGTTCCTCCCGAACTTTGTTATAAAACAGCATGTAGTTACACATAAGAGATTGAACATTTCAACTTCAAGATATACATTTTTGCATATACAATTAGTTTATCATAAATTAGTTGATGGGTAAACTGACTATCCTGTGGGTGATAGATGTGAATGCTTTGATGATCACTTGCAATGATTCAAAAGGATGGTGGTAAAGGCTGCTACTGCACAAATCTTAATAGACCTCCCCTGTCGATTCTGTTCCCCTCTGGAATTCCTGTTTCCCCTCGGGTTTCCAGGTCTGTGTAATAAACCCAATCAAATAGTTAATTTCCCCAAAGTAGCCTAAGTTCCGGATTTGGCAACACTGCCGCATGCAAATACACGAAACACAACTGGATGTAAGGAAAGCTAAAAGGGACAAATCTCTTGCTACACTGCAGCATAGTAAAATGATTCTCACACTCCCGTTTATGTTCTATTATTTTTTTTATTCATCTTGCAATTGTTCCTTTGTTTCTGGATTATGTCCAAGTTTTAGCAGTTTAATTTTCCCATTGCAAATTAGTGTAATCTGTCCATGCTGACGCCCAAACTCAGGGTATTATATTACTGTTTCCATATAGAGCAACAATACATTTGAACTAATATTCTATTTGATTAATCTGATACAATGGAATATAGTTCCTCATATATGTCAAACCTATATGAGGAAATTCTAAATGACAAAACTCAAGGTGTTTATCCATTTGTCTTTAAAAAAAAAAAGAGCAGAAATATTTCATTTGCAGATGTTCCTCCAATTTCCAAGTTGATGGTAAGCAAAGTACTTTAAATGATAACTTTTCTACACTGACATGTTTTCTCATAGAAAAATGAGGTGTAGTGATACACCAAGACTTGATAATAACAAAAAGTCAGTGCTTGTCAAGACAGTATACTTAACTGACATTAAAGCTACTAGCATATTGACAATGACCAGTTTTCTAGTTTCAGTTTAAATGGGTGTATTCCTTCAATTGGGCCTTTAGAACTTCATTGCAGGTTATTTGTTTAGATTTTAATAATAAAGCTATTTCAATAGATGGCAAACTTTATCACATCCCCTCAAAAACAATGTATAGTTAAGAAGAAAAGTGGTTGCTGGAGAAAAAGAGGACAGCCGGCAATTTTTTTTTTTTTTTATTAGAAAAAAGCAAGTTTGCCATTTCAGCTACATTCTACTGGCCTGGAATGGGGGTGGACATTGATAAATTGTTAAAAAGACTACTAAATATTTTCCTTTTCAACACTGCTGTGCCTGTGAGACATAAACTGATTATGTTAACAGCTAGGATGAATTTAGTGGGGAAAGTTACCAGGACCAACAATGTAAATGAGTGCATCTGTTGACCATTACATAAAATACCCTATGCTATTCTAACTAAATATGAAGCAGTTTTGTACTGCATTAATTTATTTCACAGGTTTGGGGCACCAAAGATCATTCTTTCTAACCAAGGCACAGAGTCTGTTAACCAGGTTTATAATTAATTGAATAAAGGGGAAATCCCTATGAATTAACATGTTTATGTGTGTATAGGGTTCTGATTTATACACAACATTTATGGTTCATTGTATACTTATTCTAATGTAGCCTATGTTTTGCACATACAGTACCACAAACGAAGAGTTTTTTTAAGCTTTCAGTGGATACATAAATACAACAACAGCAAGGCATATAATAAAAAAAGTAAAAAATAAGTGAGCATAAGTGAATAAGTAGGCTATACGACAGTATAAAACAGAATAGCTAAAGTCTCAAGCATCACACATAAATCGGTAATAAATCTGATTAAAAAAAATATAATTGTAAAACCTCTCGTATTAAAACTATTTTCAAGTTTAGGATTTAGGACGGTATTTTGAACCATTTGACTTGCCGTAAATCCAGTCGTGCTTCTTGCACACGCTCGTTCTGATCGTACGAATGTTGATGTTAACTCGGCAACTACGCAAAATAGTAGTATATTTGCGTAAAGGGAAACAGACATTCCGAGGGGAACAGAATCTGCTTTCATTTACATTTGTTTTTTTTTATTACCTCAAGTCATGTGTTTCAATGATTATTATTTAGATGTCTAGCTGTTCTGTCCATATGCACGGATTATTGCCGCACACACTAACCGAATTTGGCTAGAGTGTTGGGAACATTTAGTACTCAAAATGTAGTATCCTGGATTAACCAATAGATGTCGTTTTTGTATTGCAAGTAGTTACAGATTATGTTCTTGCGGAAGACATGCAATCTTCATGTCTGTGGCTGTGCTGCTGCAAAAAAAAAGTAAAGTGTTGATTTAAACTCGAGAAGTAGCAACATGATCTCTATTGAATAAACTACACAAAAGCATATAAATGGTAAGCCTGCAAGAAAAAGGATTCTTAGTTACAATTAATTGCGAACTTCTTTTAAAAAATAAAATAAAAAAAGTCTATAAAGTCTATTCATGTGCTGCTGACAATGAGAAACCTTAGGAAGAGCCCTAAATCTTCATGATCTCATACTGCTGTGATGCTGAATTTGACTTTTTTTGACTGAATTTGATGGTTAGAGATATAAAGGAAGTGAATATCCTGTCTTGAAAAACAGCATATTAAAGATCTGGGTCTTGACAGCATCTTCAAAACAGAAGTCTCCAGACATCTTACTCTTGTGGTTATCTGAATATTTTACACCAACATCATGCAGCTCTGGAAATTAGCTCTGGTGATGCTGGTTCTTGTGTGTGTTAAAGGAAAGCTACACAACTTTTAGTTTTGGTATTTTTTTATTACTGAATTTCTATTTTACAATTGCCCTTTGTTGTAATTATTATAGATGAATAGCAATTTTCTATTAAAGCTGCAGTAGGTAACTTTTGTAAAAATATATTTTTACATATTTGTTAAACCTGTCATTATCTCCTGACAATAGAATATGAGACAGATAATCTGTGAAAAAAATCAAGCTCCTCTGGCTCCTCCCAGTGGTCATATTGCCATTTGCAGAAAGTCATGCGCTCCCGGTAAAAAATAACCAATCAGAGCTGCGGTCCGTAACTTTGTTTGTGTTCAAAATGTAGAAAAATGTATATAATAAGCGAGTACACCATGAATCCATTTTCCAAACCGTGTTTTTAGCTTGTCCTGAATCACTAGGGTGCACCTATAATAAGTGTTTATATTCGGACTATTTTAGATTGCTTCGGGGGTACCGCGGCGGAGTAACCCAGTACCTTTGTGATTCTTCATAGACATAAACAGAGAGAAGTAGTTCCGGCTACGATGTTCTTCCGCAAGACGCAAGCAGTTCTGTTTATTAACCGCTAGAGCGTCAAAAGTTACCTACCGCAGCTTTAATAAATCATTTAATTAATGCATACTTTTATAATCCAGTAGCCTATTGTTGAAAAGCATAATCTACCCAAATAAGCCAATTCTGTCATCATTTATTCATCCCCATGTTCTTCCTTAATTGTATGACTTTATTTCTTCTGTGTGAGACAAAAGAAAAAGTTTAGAATTTTGAACTAACTATATATATTTAATTTAAATAATGCATATATATTGCATTTAACTGGAATTCTTGTATTTTTTATTTTATTTTATTTTATTTATTTATTTATAGCCCTTATCAAGATCACAACCATCTAGTTTTCTCACAATTTCTAAACACAGTATGAGTATGGCGGAGATTCATCTCTGTCTCTCTTTCAGATCATCGTCCCACTCGTGTTGGAGTGAGCTGCTGTAAGGAAGTGTCAAGAGGAAGAATCCCTGCTTCAATTAAACTGATGGGATACAATCATCAGAATGCTCTGAGTCCATGTGTGGATGCTGTAATGTAAGCTCTCTCTACACAGTGTTGTTTCACAGAAGTTAATATATATGATATTGTGTTCATTTCACTTCATGTTTATTTATCTCCTGCAGATTCTACACAGAGAAGGAAAAGTTATGTTCAGATCCAAAAGCACCCTGGATTAAAAACCGTCTGAATGGTACAACCCCCTAATATTAATATGACATCTTAATAAGATGCTTATGTACTGTTAAAAAGAAAACTCATAACATGATCATCTTTTCCCCAGGTCTGAAGAAGATAGTGGACTGAGTCAATGGAGGCCATGAAGATGCTGCAGGTCTACCCATTTATCAATACATCTACAGTATCTATAAAAAGAAGAATATATATTACATTTGCTTATTTACCATTAGCTTATGTGAATTTTAAAATATGTTTCACTTAATTACTTTATTTGATCTACTTTAAAATAAAATTTCAAACTGCTTTGACATAAACATCCAACCTTTTCTCTGTAACAGTTTGGACTGTATTTAATCATATTTAAAATAAACTATTAAAGAAATAGTTTGCACTAAAAGGGAAACTGTCATTATTTGCACATCATTCTAAATCTATTGTTTCTGTTGGATTCTATAATGGTGCTTTTTGAGACCTAAAATGTTTTATCCATATTTTAATGAATGGAAATAATACATTTTGGGCCAAATATTACTTTGCTTATATGTTTTACATTAATGGGTGTCATCTAGTGGAAAACAGATAATGTACAAAGCAGGTAATTCAATTTATCAGCCAAATAAAGTGTCATCCCTTGTTTATTTGGCTAGTAGCTAAACAATTGATACATTAGAGGGTTCATAAATAGCAACACTTTAAGCAGAAAATAAACATGAACAAACTAACACAACCCCAAAATCAAGACATTCAAAAACAAATATCTCTAAAAACAAACTTACTAAAATGGCACAGTTTCTCAAAATAACCTTTAAAAGGTAGCCTAGCCTGCAGCACCATAATATAGTGTTTTAAAACTCTTTGTGTTCAGAAAATGTATTTACCTGCAGAGACACAAGATGTTGCACGTGCCAAGTGTTAAACTGCCCTACAGGTTATTTTAGCTGATATCATAGGTAAATATACACTTCATCTGGGGATCCTGTCACTGTATGAGAATATTGCTCCAAACAATGCCTCCCTAACAAACCTCTCACAGTAGGTGAAGTAACAGTAGGATGTCTCTTTCTTCCTACTGTATTTTGCTTCATTTGACAACTGGTCTTTGATTACAAGTGCTTTTTCAAGATTCACTGAATTTATGTCAATTAAATGACTGACAAGGTTAGAAATTAAATATTATACAAGACATTGCTCTAACGGGGATTCCCCTTCTACATTTATATGATGTATATTAATTTAGCACATACCATTTAAACCTACTATAACTAATGAGGTCATTCACTCCCAATCTGTACTGCATGAAAACGAAAACGAAAAGTTACAAAACATAACAAATAGATTCATGAGACCAAAAATTACCTGTTAGATTTACCCCAAACAAATGATATCTTAAGTTTAACCACTACAGAGACATCAAAACCATCAGCGAATGTCAGAAGCTAGTCGAGGTGAGGCGCTCTCAGTGGGATACATGAGCCCTGAGCGCCCTGTGATCACCTGGAGCTCACATCTCTGAAAACGGGGAAGCAGATTTAAAATAGGAGCTGTCTTTATAAATGAACAGCAAAATTTGAGTTTTAAACATTTACGTTCTCTCCTGAAATACTCTTTAACCTACATTTCCTGATACAATAGAAGTAATATTTTGAAAATGATGGTTGAAATGCAATGCTGTGTGAACTCTAACTTCCACACCACCATCAACATCATCTACCAAGGCAAGACAAAACCAGTCAAGTTCATTTTTGTAATAATAATATTAATAATAATAATAATAATTCAAAATGATTTGCATAAAAAAGGAATTAAAATAATTCAGCATGCCACAGCTCAGATAACATGAACATCCAAAAATAAACTTACAATGAGACTGCATATAAGTTAAGTATATTAAAACTTTTTTTAAGTTAGAGAAATTTTCATAAGTATGCATATTTCATTTAAATATTTAAAATATTAGATATTGTGAAATATGGGCAATTCTTAATATATTCAGAAACTGAATTACAATGAAACAAATGTGGTATGTCAGTGTTTCATGTTAAACCGTGGATTCAGGGACAGGTGAACAAATCCTTTATAATCAGCCAGTGTTTCTGTTATGTGTTCCATGGGCCAAGAATTTCTAGGTGCTGATTCATCAACTACAAGTATTAGAACTATGATGCTAAAGTTTTGTCATGGTTTATTATATTATTATATTAAGTATTAAATAGACAAGACAAGTCTTCTCTCTTAAACAGACCAGATGATTAGACTTTGGGCTGTATGATGTGAGTGTTAATGTCAAAGCTTTAGGCCTTTTGGATCACCAGAAGATGGAGTGATTCGGACAGTCATTCAGTATAAAAATAACACCAACCTATACATTTACGCCATACCTTTTGAAAGTATTGTTTCCTTAATTGGGCCTTAATTGGGCAAACATAATTATGTAAATGGAGAATGTTCTACAGAAAGTCATTATTCATTCTTTGATTACTCTCCTAGAAGTGGAGTTATCCTGAGGATCCCAATAGTGCCGACAAAGAGTTATAAGCATGTGATTTATTTCTCTATGCCTTATCTTTTCATGTACATTTTGGAGAATCAGTTTTGAAAAATGACATGATTTTGGTAAAATTACAATTTCAACACTTCTTTTAATGCTGACTTGCTTAGTCTCCTGACCACTCTGAACTCTGATGCTAAAGTTTTGTCATGGTTTGTCATGGTTTATCAACAAACTTTCGATCAAGCTTGTACAAATTACTAGATGTTTTTTAAATGCCCCTTTTTAAAACAGATATTTCTTTGCTGTAATTTTCTCTTTGTACAGAAGATATGATGGCCTTTTCCACTGTACAGAAATCCTCAAAACAAAGTGTTGAACTCAAGTGTTGATTCTTAGGTTTCTGTGGTTTCGTTCCCTGCTTACAAAAGCTGTTCATCGGGTTTTTTCTGCATTTTCTCTTCTTTCACTTCCCATTTCAGAACTTCCCTAAATTTGTGAATCCATGCCGCTACTATTTTTAGATGTGTCCAGTCAGAGAGTTAAGAGTTGACTTCTTGGAGATTGCTTTTCATCAATCACTGTAACACCATCATATCAGATCTTTTCACTCACATATGGGTCATTAACCTCACTTTTTCCTTTGCTTCAGGCCATTGAGATGGTGGCTTTAAAAGAAAGTTAGTTCCACTGATCTGAGCTGAAGGTCAGAGGAATACTTCAGTTTTTGTGCCTCTTGAGGCAGCATCTGTACACTTATAACTGATCTTCCATTAAGAGGCTCTTGAATGTGTGTGAATAATGGAGATTCTGTTTACTTTTTGGTGTGTTAGCTATGTATTTCAATACTGTTGTACTGTCAGACCAGAAGAAAGATTCACACTTATGCATGTTAATGTTCAAGAAAAAAAAAATAATACATAAATATATATTTTTTTTTTGTTTTGTTTTTTACGATCATCAACTGGAGTGTCCATGAACTCTTATATAGGGCACTCCACTCAGGACTCTGGCATCTCCTATTTCCATTAACCACCAGATGTCACCATGTAATCACTTGGACACTAACACTTTTCATTCTGTTGCACCACACCGAACTACATTCCCCATGAGTCACTGCATCACAATCACCTTGCCACACCTGCACCTCATTCATCAGCAAATTAGACACACACACCTGCAGCTAATACACAGACACATATTTAAGCAGCACAATCACCCCCCCCCCCCCCACATGCAGCCTCCCCCGATACCAGAGGTTACTTTTTGTTCAACAAATTAATTTTTTTCTATGTCATATAAAGGTTAACTCTGTAAAAATAGTGTCCATTGTATTCACATAAGAAAATTCATTAAAAATATTAATAATATCCATTTTCTCCACTCTAATTTATTTTGTGCTGTGTCATAGAGAGAAGGTATGTGCCATCTATATGGCTACAGCAATGGGGACTACAAATCAAGATGGCCACCTGGTCCAGAACTACAGTTACCTTGTTCCTCAAAGGGGAAGAAACAGCTGTTTGACACCATCACTCAGACTAAAATCTCTAGTGTTCCACTATAAGTGCTGCACAGCAGTAACCACACAGAATTCAAACAATGCCTTTTAAAATGCTTTCATTTTAGTTAGTCGTTTGATTACTTAAAGTCATGTGTTTCTATGAATATTATTCAGATGTCTAGCTGTTCTGCCCATATGCCACATTATTTCCACAACTCCCAAATTTGGCTTGAGAGTTTGGGAACATTCAGTACTCAAAATCTAGTATCCTGGGAAAAAAAAGCCACAAGGTTATGTTTTTTAAGGTGTGGACATGGTCGGTTCACTTAATTTTGTCATGGCCACGACATAATAACTTGCGGGAACTTGATAATATGTTGTGGCCACAAGATATTAATTTGTGGGAACATCGTATTGATTTGTGGGAACGTCGTATTATGTCGTGGCCACGAGATCATTTTTTCGAGGTAACGAAATCCTTATGACTTCTTATGTTGATGGAACGACATGTTTTTCTCATGGCCACGAGTTTAATGCGTGAACAAACCTGCATGACCATAGCAACCCGGGATTATCAGAGATGTATTCACTAATATTTTATTTTGAACCAACATCATGCAGCTCTGCTGGAAATTAGCTCTGATGATGATAGTTCTTGAGTGTGTTACTGTGCAGCAAGACAGCTGCAAGTTTTGGTATTTTTTTATTATTTAAAAAAAACTGTATTTTATAATGCCTTTTGTTGTAATTAATATAGGTTTATACAAATTTTCTTTTTATATTTAATTTAATACATGCATACTATTTCTGCTGTGATCCTCCTAGACAATGATGGGTGCTGGAGAAAGTTAAGCAGTTTTTCTAAGTTAAACTTAACAAGTATGGTGAAACATAACAGAATTATTAACGACATAAAAGGCTTTTGAAGTGTATTGTGATGCATTTAATAAAGTATTCTTGTATTCACACTTTTTTCACAGCAGAGCTCAAAGAAACAAACGTCTGACTCCCGCACCACCCCCAACATCATCTATTAGTGACCAAACTCATGTGGGAGGAGCTACACAAGTGACAGCTTGCCACAAATGTCCAAAAAGAACCAAATAATGTAAATTAGTTAGGCCTTTTAAAACAAGCTATAAAGGTTTTAAGAGATTTATCTGTAGCATTTTGGAACTTTTTTGTTAATTGTGCACATTTAAATTGAGTATTTAAAATGTTGACAAATAAATGTAGGACAATTTGAGAATGACAGGTCTTAATCTTTTCAGAAAGTGAATTACAGTAAAATATTTTTGTAACGATTGTGTTTTAAATTTTATATTTTATGTTTCACATTTAAATATATTTCACTCAATGTATTTTCAAGTTCATTAATTTGAGACTGACTTGTATGAGAACAAACCTGGATTTTGTATTATTATTTTCTTTATTTGATGATGCAAATGAACAACTGTAATCTGAAACTACAAATAAACTCTGATCAGCATCTACTGGTTTTGCTTGTGGTTGATGTTTTCAAATGTGTTCAAGAGGTCCTTCCTTAAACATGAAGACATCTTTTCGCTTTAGCATTTTTATTATTTTCTTTGTGGCTGGTTGCTGGCTATGCACTGTTTGTGCTGTTGATTTTGTACAATTCCTCCATAAACAAATTTTACGTACTGTAGAATGAGTATGTTGATACAATATAAACATGAGTGCTTTTGGAATTATTATATATTTTTTTCTATTCATGTCAATACAAAAAAAAAAAAATCATAAACCACATTAGATATTAAAAACACAATTGTTAAATGTTCCTTCAACTCCAGGCACTTTTATGTCCCAGGGGTTGATATTTATTCAATGAATTACCTTTTTTATTATTATTTCCATCACAGTATATGAAGGTGATATTAAAACTGTCCTTCTTTAATTATGTGCTCATTTATTAATTATTATTTTTCAAATGTTTATTATGTGTACATTATGAAATAAGGTTCAATGTACAGTGTAATATGAGGAAATATTCTGTATTGATTCTTCACAGCTGTTTTCCCCACATTTTGAATTATGCATTACAGTGTGTTGTGCTAAGGTTAAAGAAAATGTCCATAAACATTCAAATTAACAGTACATTATTTTTTTTCTTGGAGTATATGTTTTACTGTAATATCCTGGACTGTAACTAAACTTAAACAGACAAAGCAGTTGGCTAATTTATTTCAAAACAGATTAAAATTTCATTTTACTATCATAATTTTTCAATTATGATGATAAAAGAATGATATTAAGCACAATACATAATGCGACATTTGAAAATAAGAAGAGTTTGAAAGGTTTTTTCAGGAAAAAATCAGAATCTCAAACTCAACTTAAGTTTTCAGTTAAACTCATTTAACCCCTAAACTCATTTCATGTATTTTTGTATGGTTTGCATTATTTTTGGGGGGTGGGGTTATTAGTTTCTGGACTTTATTTTAGATTAATCACCATTGCTGTTCTGATCGCCCTCATGGGATGTTTCACTGGTGCACAAGACAACTGTAAGTAACTAAACATGCAGCGCACAATATTTCAATAACATAGTCAGTGTCACTGTCTCTTCATGTGCTCCTGATAATGAGAAACCTTAGAAAGAGCCCTAAATCTTCAGGATATAATACTGCTGTGATCATGAATTTAACTTCTGTCACATGGGGTCTACAGGCAATAGACAGGATGCAGCACATGCACTTTAAGTTCTGCTTTATTGACTATTTAAGGCAAGCTAGTAAGAGTCTTGAATATATTCTCTCTGACTCCAGAAGTGAGCACTTAAGATCGACTCTGACAATGGAGACACGCAGGACCCTCATGAGGAGTTTGGCTGTTGCGTTGGTCATTGCATCTGTGATCTGGACTACAACAGGTGAAGAGCTTTAACTGTTCATTCATTATTCTGTCTGATGGAACAATGCAGAATATTGAGGTTTACCCAGTTCTTTTGTTTTACTGTAGCTGAAGATCAAAAAGTGAAACCATGCTGCACTAAAGTCCTCAGAGCCAATGTGACCGATCCCATCCTCAATATCACATTTCAACATAAAAGTCTTCCATGTGTGAGGGCCGTCATGTAAGTATCAGTTCATTTCTAAAGAAAACATGTCATGATTAGAAATCAACAGCATCTGATGTTATATTTATGTGTTTTCAATGTTTTCATTCTCTTTGACAGTTTTGAGACGGAGCGGGGATATTTCTGCAGTGACCCAAGACAACCATGGGTGAAGGAGAAAGTTAAGCAGTTTTTGTAAGTTAAACCTAACAAGTATGGTGAAACACAATTTGCAACAACATGAAAAGCTTGTAACATGTTCACATTGTGTATTTTTTTTTGTTTGTTTTGTTGTAATCACCTTTCTTGTTAGTTAGTTTGTTTGTTTGTTTTTGTTTTTTTACAGAAGAGCTCAAAGAAACAAACCCCTGACTTCCACAGCAGCCCCAACATCATCTATTAGTGACCAAACTCATGTGGGAGGAGCTACAAAACACAAGGCAAGTCCAGGCAAGTAAATTTATATAATAATAATAATAATAATAATTGTAATTCAAAGTGATTTACATGTAAGGGTCATACCATGAAATTGGTGCATTTTACTTCCCTAATAAATAATTAAACATAGAACTAATCAGTGGTGGACGAAGTACACAAATCAAGTACTTGAGTAAAAGTACAGATACATATGGTAAAATATTACTCCAGTAAAAGTAAAAGTACTCCTTTTTCAATTTTACTCAAGTGAAAGTACAAAAGTACTCGAGTTTTTATGTACTTAAGTAAAAAAGTACTGCAAGATAGATGTTTGCAATTTTATATAGGCTACTTAATTTAATGTTATATTAGCACATATTTTTTTATAATCCTACTGCTCAAAATACCTTGGATTTTTTCAAAATAACCACTATATGGAGTCAAGATATATTTTTGTTGTTGATATGGACTACGCTGATGAGAGTAATGTTCACTGTGAAGCTTACACAGTGATGTACCTGAGAGAAAACAGAGATGACCATCTGATCTTTACCAGTAAGAACAAAGTATTTTAAAGTTTGTTGTTTTACAGAATATCAAAGTTACAGTAAAGACCAAAAGTTTGGACACACCTTCTCATACAAAGAGTTTTCTTTATTTTCATGACTATGAAAATTGTAGAGTCACACTGAAGGCATCAAGGGCTATTTGATCAAGAAGGAGAGTGAAGGGGTGCTGCGCCAGATGACCTGGCCTCCACAGTCACCGGACCGGAACCCAATCCAGATGGTTTAGGGGTGAGCAGGACCACAGACAGAAGGCAAAAGGGCCAACAAGTGCTAATCATCTCTCGGGGAACTCCTTCAAGACTGTTGGAAGACCATTTCATGTGACTACCTCTTGAAGTTCATCAAGAGAATGCCAAGAGTGTGCAAAGCAGTAATCAAAGCTAAAGGTGGCTACTTTGAAGAACCCAGAATATGACATATTTTCAGTTGTTTCACACTTTTTTGAAATGTATATAATTCCACATGTGTTAATTCACAGTTTTGATGCCTTCAGCATGAATCTACTATTTTCATAGTCATGAAAATAAAGAAAACTCTCTAAATGAGAAGGTGTGTCCAAACTTTTGGTCTGTACTGTATATATGACATGATAATAAGGCCTGAAGTTAGGAAGAACATTTTACGAAAAAAAAAAAAAAAATGTAAATAAAGAAAATGATTTTTTCCTTCTCAAATCTTGTCTGTGGTGTAAAAACACCCCTGGCCAAACGGGGTGCATCTCTTCCCACTGATAATTACTGTAGTTACCATGTTCTGAACATCACATCCTTTTCTAACCAGATGTAAACTATATTTTATATATATATATATATATATATATATATATATATATATATATATATAGGTGGCTGAATAAAAATATTTGGACATTATTTATAAAAATTACATCAACTTAGCACCAACAAGCTTGTTAGCTAGACAGTTAGCATCAGCTAACAATATTTACTTATTTTCAGTACGATGAACATTCATGTCTGTCTACTCGTCTAGTTAATCCAAACAATATACACATATATAATGTTACTGTCGATAAACAATATAAAAACAGACGTTACATAAGACATTTTAATAAAACTGTTAACATACGGCAGCGGTGAATTTGAACGTGCACGAGTTATTGTATTTAATCTGTGTTATTTTATGGTTTTTTTTTTTTACCTAGAATTGATCTGTCTGCATCGTCTGCACTCGAGCATTTCAGTGGGCTTAAATAGATCACTCTTTACAACGGATTTAGTTTCCAAACAACTGACAGTTTTGACCTAAATATGATTTTCAGTTACAATAATTAATCCAAAATTTCGACATTAATAACTTACTTTTAGCAACATCAGACGCACGCGCGCTCACAAGATCTCCCGGTTCTTACTTCTGGAGACTCGCACTAAACGGTTCATTTGAATCAGTGAGTGGTCGACTCCAGAACAGCTGCAATCAACGAATCGTTTGGTGTGATTCGCGATCCGATTTAAAAGTTTATTTTGAAAAGATTCAGTTCGTTCATGATGAATCAGGCACCGCTTCTGCGTGTCGGAGCACGTGATATTATAGGGAGTAACGATATGTTTTATGAAATGTAGTGAAGTAAAAAGTACGATTTTATGCTTTGGAATGTAGTGAAGTAAAAGTAAAAGTTGCTCAAAATAAAACTACTCCAGTAAAGTACAGATACTTGAAAAATGTACTTAAGTACAGTAACGAAGTAAAGCTACTCCGTTACTGTCCACCACTGGAACTAATAAAACATATAAATGTGTGATTTAAAAACATTTTTATTCCTATATATAATATGTATTCTGTCATCAATATTACATTTACAATTTAAATATTATTTTAATAATTTAAATATAATTGATGCTGATAAGGGTAAGGTTTTTGGCCTGTCCCTTACTGTGATTTTTCTTTTTCAGGAGAACTCTTAGTTTGCCAAATTTAGGCAAAATTATATTAAAAATCACATTTACATGTTGTTCTAAATACAGTCTCATTGGCATAGTATACATTTTTTTTCTATAAAATATAAATACATTTATTGGTGTCCCTTGATTTCATGCCAGAGGATTTTAGACATGTTTAAAAATGATCGGGATGTCGAGAAGTGCTTGTGGCACTCTGTTCGGCTCGTAATTCCTCACACATGATACGAGCCGCGACCATACGAGCATACATGATTTCCACACGATTGAAAAAGAATTGAATGCAAACTCGTACGACAGCAAAAATTGCACCGTGTACGCCCGTCTTTTCTCTTCCTCCTCACCAGCAGAAGTTGCCAGCACCAAAATGAATGAGCCACTGCACATTTCACCCTGGACTACATCTCCCATAATCAATTTCACCGATTACAGACACAGCTGTAACCTATCAAATGGATTAAATATTTTGTTGTATATAGGAAGTTTGTAATGTATGCATATTTCAATTTAAAAAAAAAAAAAAAAAAAATATATATATATATATATATATATATATATATATATATATATATATATATATATATAAAATTTTATGTTGTCAAATACATGTTCTGCAATTTGAAAGTTATAGTTGAAGTGGTTTGAATAAAATATTAGCATATATTATATTTTACACTGAAATATATTTCACACAACGTACAAGTAATGGACTTTAATCTGTCATTAAATCTCATGTGTCAAAAAGGCTGATGCAACTCTAAGTGAAATTTAGACTGATTTGTGTGAGAACAAAGCCAGAATTATTTGTCAGTTGTTGATGCAAATGAACAGCTGCAGTCTGGAACAACAAATAAACTCTGATCAGCATAGTGTTTTTTCTTGTGAATGATGTTTCTGAATTTGTGCAAGAGGCCTTTCTTCAGACTTTGAGACATATTTTCTCTTCAGCATCTTTATTCTTTTCTTCACTGAAATTTATTGCTATGCATTGTACATTATACTACTGATTATGTATTTTTCATCATCTATACTCAAATGTTACAGTACCATAAATAAGTTGGTACAGTATGAACTTGAGTTCTGACAATGAGAAAGTCTTTTCTCTTGTGTCTTTTTTCCAACTATTCATGTATGTTTGACAATATGCTCTTAATTCACTTCAATACCAAAATATCATCAAGCCACATTATACTTCAGACATAATAGTTGGACTTGGACATTCCTTGAACTTGCATTTTTTTATATCCCATTTTTATTCAACAGATTTCATTTTTTCCCAGTCATATAAAGGTAAAGTCTATAAAACTAGTGTCCAGTGTCTTAATAGGAAGGAATTTTCTACAGAGTTTAGATTTTTATTTTATTTTACAGTGATATGTTACTATAATACTCTTAGCTCTTTAAATATTCAAATATGAAAATTAATTTAAAAAAATGAATAGTTTTATTTTAATACAATTTATTCTATTTTGTACCACCTTAATTTCTTCTGTGGCATCATGAGAAGGTGTGTCATAGAGGGAATGTTTGGGCCATCTAGAATCTAGCTGGCTGCAGCATGAGGACTACAAACCAAGTTGGGAACCTGGTCCCGAACTACAGTTACCATGTTCCTCAGCGGGGGAGAAAAAGAAAAGACAATTCTCATTTGTTGCTGTGTGTGGAGAGAAGCTGGATTTGTTTTTCCTCTGTTTTCTAACTTTTGGCTTTTGGAATTGATGCTAAAAATGAATAAGCTTGACCTCAGCCTGAACTCGATTTGTGAAGCAACCCACACTTTGGTGGTAGACTGCCTCTCACAATGCCACACTTCCACAGAGTGATATTAAAACAATACATAATATGATTGAAATGTACGGAGCCTAGGAAATTAATCCATACCCACAAATTCATATTTACGCAAATTACGCAATCCGTTCCCTCAGATATGTAAACTGTACTCACGGATTCATGCAGCAAGCTCCTAGCCTACGTGTTAACATACTGTCTTATTGAATATTAATATGTGGAATAGGCCTACAGCAATAGGTGTCTTTATTGATTCTCTATCAATTGTAGTACAAGGTGGAATACAATGATTTAATAAGAAAGATGTGCACCAAAATCTTGTTTAATTTGTGATAATCTTAGCACTTGATTATAATAATCCTGGCATTGTAACTGAATCTGGAGTAATTTGTTCCTCTTTTGTTAGTAGTTTTGGATAAAAAGCTTCTAATGCACAATCTGAATAATAATATATAATAATAATAAAAATATTATTAATAATATAATAAAAATAATATTTTTTGGTGGGGGGGGGCGTCGTTTCTGGACTTCTAGATTAATCACCATTGCTGTTCTGATCGCGCTCATGGGATGTTTCACTGGTGCACAAGACAACTGTAAGTAACTAAACATGCAGCGCACAATATTTCAATGCCATAGTCAGTGTCACTGTCTCTTCATGTGCTCCTGATAATGAGAAACCTTAGGAAGAGCCCTAAATCTTCAGGATATAATACTGCTGTGATCATGATTTTTTTCTTATGTCACATGAGGTCAGCAGGCAATGGACAGGATGCAGCTCATGCAGTTCTGCTTTATTGAGTATTTAAGAGGAGCTAGTAAGAGTCTTGAATATATTCTCTCTGACTCCAGAAGTGAGCACTGAAGATCGACTCTGACAATGGAGACACGCAGGACCCTCATGAGGAGTTTGGCTGTTGCGGTGGTCATTGCATATGTGATTTGGACTACAACAGGTGAAGAGCTTTAACTGTTCATTCATTATTCTGTCTGATGGAACAATTTAGAATATTGAGGTTTACCCAGTTCTTTTGTTTTACTGTAGCTGAAGAACAAAAACATGTTAAATCATGCTGCACTAAAGTCCTCAGAGCCGAGGTAACCAATCCCATCCTCAATATCAGGCTGCAACGTGAAAGTCTTCCATGTGTGAAGGCCGTCATGTAAGTATCAGTTCATTTCTAAAGAAAACATGTCATGATTAGAAATCAACAGCATCTGTTACAGTTACATTTCTGTGTTTTCAATGTTTTCATTCTCTTTGACAGTTTTGAGACGGAGCAGGGAGATTTCTGCATTGACCCAAGACAACCATGGGTGCAGGAGAAAGTTAAGCAGTTTTTGTAAGTTAAACCTAACAACTATGGTGAAACAGAATTTGCAACATCATGAAAAGCTTGTAACATGTTCACATTGTGTATTTTTATAGTTTTGTTGTAATCACCTTTTTTGTTTGTTTGTTTGTTTGTTTTTGTATTTACAGAAGAGCTCAAAGAAACAAACCCTGACTTCAACAGCACCCCCGAAATCATCTATTAGTGACCAAACTCATGTGGGAGGTCATTCCATGAAATCGGTGCCTTTTACTTCCCTAAGAAATAATTAAACATAGAACTAATAAAACATAAATGTGCTATTTAAAAACATATTTAAAACGAATTTCTATATATAATATGTATTCTGTAATCAATATTACATTTACGAATTAAATATTATTTTAAATAATTCTGATAAGGGTAAGGTTTTTGGCCTGTCCCTTACTGTGATTTTTATTTTTCAGGAGAGGTCTTTGTTTGCCAAATTTAAGCAAAATTATATAAAAATCACATTTGCATATTGTTCTAAATACAGTCTCATTGGCATATTATACATTTTTTTCTATAAAATATAAATAACTTACAACCAGTTACAACCAGGATTCCAGGATTTTGACATGTTTAAGAATGATCGGGAGGTCGGGAAGTGCTTGTAGGGCACTCTGCTCGTCTCGTAATTCGTCGCACATGATACGAGCCGCGACCATACGAGCACACCACACTCAGGGCCGGATTGAGGTGGGTGCTATTGATGATGCAGCATTCCTAAAATAGGTCCATATGGAAACAGACGAGAATTTTCCTTTGCTATATTAACCTCAAAATAATTCTTCGAATTAAATTTGGAGTCTGACTTTCGGACGCCTATTCAGCGTTACTTAGTTATTATACAGTTATTAATCTATATTCTTTGCACTGTGACATTACTGACATAACTAGGGATGTTCATTTTGATTATTTTTCCTAAATGACAACCAATGCTCCTTAACCGATTATTAACCGTTAACCGAAAAGATTATTTTAAATTAGAACTAAATTAAATTGGAAAGGATAAGTGTCTGTGACACATTAAAAATACTAACAGACAAAAATAATAAAGCTAGGCTATATATAGGCCTATATAAATATAACGAATAAGGTTTTAGCAATGTGGTCTGAGAAAGTCAGCTGATCATCAATCATAGCTAGCTGTTTTTTAAGGAGTTATGATTGAACTGGATAATGGTAATGGTCCTTCATCCAGCAAAAAATGTCTGTTAGACAAGCTTAGATGTGAAAAGCTACCATCAGTTATTCCTGGCAAGATGTGTGATGCTAGTGACTGATTTGTATTAGAAAACATGATTGATTGCATGACTGCATGATGATTTGCAATGGAACAATTGCAATCTGAAACAACAAATAAAGTATGATCAGCAACTACTGGTTTGAGTTGTGGAACTTGTGGTTGATGTTTCTCAGTGGTTTGTACAGGCTTTTCTGCGACAGTGATTCCATGTGGAGAATGCATTGTAATAACTGATCAAATCACAATATCAGTCCTTGCATTTTGAATTGTTTTGAGGCTGCAAAACAGCTGAAACTGTAGAAAACAAATATCTTGAAAGCAAAAAAAAACATTTTTTTTTTCAGGGATGCATAAATAGACATTGCAAAAAAAGAAAAATGAACAAAGTCGCAATATATCCCCAAACAATAACAAAGATGTTCAAAAACAAAAATGTAACATTTTCTAAAGGACTATGTAGGCTACTTTATATATTAAACATACAAAGGCTTTTCTGTTGGCAAATGACACCATTAATGTAAAGTACCAATCTATAAACACAACAAATCTATAATATGTAATACATGTTGCAGTTTTTTTTTTATTGACTGTTTGTAAATACTCACTTAATCCAGAGGTAGATCAGTAAATCAGAGGTAGACCACTTCTAACGACTTTGAAACGAGTTAATATGTTCGATTCTGACTGAATCACGAACAATCCATAATCAAAAGCCGAATCTGAAAATGTAGAGAGTAATTCCACCGCTAGGTGTCAGAAATGGGCTCAACGAAAGTACACTAATACCTGCTACAGTATCTGTTCACATTCATTTCAATAACAGGGAGTGGCTAGATGCTTTCTCCAGGTATTATAGAGAAAAAAAATGATATACATATATATAGTTATGGACCTCATTTACATTCTGGGTGGTGTGACCATCTTTCCATCTGTTGTTCTCTGAAACGATCTTGCTGGTCAGATGTCATATCTCATTTCTCCCATTAGTGGTTCATTGTGGTAAAGTGCTATTTGTGGTCATAAACAACCATCATCAGCAGTGAAAAACAGGATGTAGTTAACAGCCACTGAATATAATGTCTAACATGAAAAATTTAGGACGTTCACCAAAGTCATTGCTTCAGACACTCACAAAAAATGCATTAAAAATATATATATTCTTAATTCTCTATTTCAGTTCTGCTATCACTTTATTAGAAGTTTTCTCTAAATAGAGTGTCTGTTCAATGTGCGTGAGACGACTTGCTTTTTTTATTCGCTGGCACAAGAGCTAAATTTAGTCAACATTTAACATTGTGAAACATTGTGAAAAAGCTGCTGTGAGAGAGGAGGTTTTTGATATTATATACAATAAAATTCAACGATATAGGCCATTGCAAGTATTGTCATTATTCATGTGCATAACTTAGATATTTAAAGTTGCATAAAATACCATAAAGCATTAACATAAACTGTTAAGTATTACAATTCATAGTAATCTGCACTTCTGCATCTCCACATTGTAGCACATCTGAAAAAAAGGGGTTATAAAGCTACTCTTATTACCAAAGAGACACGTTGTATTAAAGACTAAAGATGAAGTGAATAACATAATTTTGAAATAATCAATTATTGTATCAGTGTATACAGAATTGATTGCATTGATTGCTCACATGATCATTCATTTTAATCCAAAGCAACTTACAGGTGAAGAACATCACAAGCATTTTATCATACAGGAGTCAATAATATTCACAGAATTGGTCAAATAAAAGCATTAGCATTTCATATTCTCACATATGAATAGTCTTAGGATCATTTTCTCTCTTACACACAGTGAAACCTTCAACACAGTCATGAGTTCAGCCTAAAACCGTATACGAGACGTTAAACCGAGGTCTTGACTCTCTGTTGTCATTAAAAATCCCAGGATGTCTTTTGAAAAGAGTAGAGGCTCGACACCGGCATCCTTGCCAAATTCGCCCATTGGCTTCTGACCATCATGGCCTCCTAACAATCCCCATATCTGCTGATTGGCTTCATCACTCTGTCTCCTCTCCACCAGTAAGCTGGTGTGTGGTGAGCGTTCTGGCGCGCTATGGCTGCCGTCGCATCATCCAGGTGGATGCTGCACACTGGTGGTGGATGAAGAGATAACCCCTGACAATGTAAAGCACTTTCAGTGCCTAGAAATGCACTACATAAAGGTAATGAATATTTATAATTTTTTTTATTACATGTAAAGTATGTGCACACACACACACAGAGAGAGACACACACACCACAAACTGGCATATGTGGTTTACAGGGTCTCTCAGTAGGTGTAATTGTTTTTATACTGACCTGATCACACACACACTCATTAAGTTAACCCAAATTGTGGGCTTCATGCCATATAGGACATTGTGTTCATATTAATTACCTAAACCTTTTTCTTCTTTTTTACTGTTAGCCCAGACAGACTTTTGTTGCTAGAGAAAGCAAGAGACGTACACAACACCAAATCATGAATAATGTTTACTGAATGATCTTCCACAGAAACTCTGCAGAAATTATGATATTGAAAAATTTTAGTGTGTAATTTTAGTATTTTTTTATAAAGTATACATATATTAACATAATGTTAGATTAACACAATGTTAATCAGTAGACCTTTCCTGTTGTGGATTGTTGTTCCTTCACCTACAGTACTTTAGACCTTCTTTTAGGTCTGTAGTTGATTTCCACCTGTAGTAACCCTTTAAAGAGTTCTTTCTGATAAAGTTCTCTATGATACTGCTAAGACTTTGTAAGGCGACCAGTATCTCCAGCGGAAGTCTCGGTCATGTCAGTGTTTTCTTGTTACGCACATGTATTTCCTGATACAGGAACTCAGGGGCTTCAACACATTTCTTAAAAGCTAGACCACAGCTCCTCAAAATCAGTTTTCTTTTTTTAAGATGCATTATTAGCATATTAAAAAATTATCTAGAGAAAAAAAGACTGCAATGTGGCTGGGCTATCATTTCAATTATTGTTAATATTTGCAGTATATTTTTGAAGAAAGAAAAAAAAACATATTTCCACAGAGATGCAGCTACGTGTCAGTGTTTTTTGTTTGCTGAGACAGCAGAGGGGAAGTAGCTACTAGAGGCAAGAAAAACAAGTGTAGGGTTGAAACAAACAAATAATGAATAATAAAGCCTCATCAGTGATCAAAGCATTAGAGGTGCTTTATTATAGTATTGTGCTTGAAATTCATTTGAATCAATGATCGTTGTAACTGAAACAAAAGAATATATTGTGCAAGCATTCATTTGGAACATTAGTCAACCTTTATCTTTTGTTCTCTGTATTTTTTTGTGAGAGCTTCACCACAACAACCACTTAATAAGATATATATTTCTGCTTTGAAAATGAACATTTTCCAGTGAACTCTAGCCGTGCTCATTAGCATTCCTGCCACGCTGTGGGTCAAAACCTCAAATGCTCTCGGTGGTGTGCTTTGAATTTAGTTTTGTGTTTTGTAAATTTGAATGAAAAAAAAAAGAAAAGTGGATTCTACAGTCCTTAGGTTCTTTTCGCCAGAAGATTGAGTCTGAAAAGTTGTTGCTAAATTTGATTATTTAATGAAGCAAAATGACAATTGTTTATTTACAGCTTGTAGCATTAGAAAAGTGAGATAACTTAAAGACCTCCGAATAATGTGACGACAGAAGCAAGGTCATTACTGATTGCTCAACCGCTCTTGCATCCGTAATTTATATATTTTCATTTCAATAGAATTATCATAATTTAAATGATACATTATTATCCTACATTAGTGTCATTTTGCATTAAGTTGATTTTGAAGACCTGGAATGTTGTCCTCTTCAGAATACTGAACTATATGACAAATTGGATAATAAAAAGGATAGCTCATCCAAAGACAGAATTTGTCATAGTTTACTCGCCCTCATATCAATGTTGCCCTCATAAATAACTGTAAACAACCTGGAAAGTTAGATACTGATACATTCCTTTAGGTTGCTTTTACATTAATTTGCATCCCTCTATGTATGTATTTTCTTATCACAGTGGCATTGCCTACTGGTGATTCAAGGGCATCTATGACGTCATCAAATAAAAGAGGAAAACACCACAAGTGTCTTTCATTCTGCTTTCACCCACAGAGACAGAAGCCCAGAGAAAATCATGCTGAGAGGATTGATTAGTAAGTACAGTACATGCCAAAGGCTTTATGTGTCCTCCTTTTGCTTAATATATGTACTGTATTGTATGTGTTTACGTGCAGCATATGAGTGCACAATTAAGTGTCTGTTTTTCTATGCATGACTGGCTGAAATTACAAATGGTAAAAAAAAAAATAATAATAATAATTATAACGTTACTTTTTTTTCTTACATCTTCTTTAACAATATATAGCAACATAAAATAATCTTTTCTTGATTTTAGTTAGATTGTGAATGCATTCTCTTGGTAAGATTGAAGCCATTGTGGGCATTTAATGTGTTTGGCTTACTACAAAAAACACTGGTCCAAAAAAATGCATGTGATCTTTTCTGAAACCATTTTCTGGACCACTGAGAAATGGAAATGAAAACCTTAATTTCATGATGTTTGTTTAAAAGGATGTTAGTGTGGAAACTAAATCAGTCAGTTCTAAATGTGAAGAGATCATACAGTAGCATTCATGGTAAAGGCTTCAGCACTGCTATGGTCACTGTGACTGAAAGCAAAGTGCACAGCAACTGGAACAACAGGACGTGGTTCTCAATAGAATATGGGGGATAAGGTGAAAAAAATAATATAAAAATATATATATAATTAAAAAATCAGTTTCGTAATCAAAAAATCTAATATTCTAAATATATATATATATATAAAAGTGAAATTGTGAAATTGAGATTTCAATTAAAAAAAATAATAATAAATTTGACTAAAAATGAAAAATAGCAATATAACTAATATCTAGGAAATACTTGATTTTGAAAAACAATGCTGATTTATGAAGTATTATTGTCAGAAAATTTGCATTAATTTGCAATGGCAAAAAAAAAGCAACTTTGTCATAATACTTGAATTTGTTTCATCTTCAGGTTTCAGTATCTTAATGATTGTCACTGAAGGAGCATCAGTGAAAGTTCATCCAGGAGGAAACACAACACTTCCCTGTAGCATTAAAAACGATAAAGAGATTACCTGGATCATCACAAATGGAAACCAAACATTTGTCAGAATTCTAAGACTAGAATATGTATATGGTTCAGAACCTAAACCAGAGCCCTCCAATATTCACCCCAGTTACGCAGGTCGGATAAGAGCTCTCAGTTCATCCACAAACACTCACTCTCTGCTTCTGATGAATATCACTGACACTGATCTCATGCTCTACTGCTGCACTGACTATAAGATTGAGCAAACTCACTGCACAAAACTAGACTATGAAGGTATACATGCATTTCAGACAATCCAATGCATAATATTATCATAGGCCTATTCATTTAAAATATTTGACCAAGGGTAAACAATGAAAATCATGAAAAGAAAATATGACTGCAACCTTCAAAAAGTTAAATAATTCTTGCCTAGACAGAAAGTCTTTGGGAATTTTAATACATTTGTTGAGTTAAAAAAAGCTATAATATTTATGGTACTTTTATGAATTCAAACTGAACTAACAATTCATATCTTAAAATCCTGCCATATTCTCCTTATCCTGATGTAGAGCAGCAGAATGGTATTGGTAAATATATTAGCACGACAGTATTGCTGCCTGTGATCTGTGCACTTCTATTACTCTCCCTGATGTCAAATGTGTGCATGTGCTGGAAAATAAAAAGACAAAAAAAAGGTTAGCAGCACATAGCACAATTCATGTACATTCCTAAACATTTTTTAACTGTATAAATTACTAATTAATTTGACTTCCTATTTCTTTCATTCCTTTTTTCTATTGTTTTTTTCCCCTCAGAAAACTTACAGGAATCAAAGACATCATATAAAAGTACACAGGATGAGCAGGTATTCACCTTTAAGATTTCTAAAGAAGTTAAATTATTAATTTGGCTAGCAAATGGAAATGTACATTTACCTCTACTGTTTCAGGAGAATGAAGCTGATGGAATTTCATATGCATCTGTGAATATAAATAGAACGGAAAGAAACAGAGGACAACATCATCTCACACAGGACACAGTATATGCACGCATTAAGTGAAAATAAATGCATTTCTAAAATCTAGAATGTCTGCCTTCATTTTGTATAAGATAAATAAAAACTGCATAACAAAGGCTGGATATAACGTTTTATATACACACTCACTCACATACACAGACATTCACATTTTAATGACACTCCTGTTGTACATTTGGATGGTGTTCATTGTTTTTGTGCAACCATAACAAACATTTTTACACTATCTAGTGTGTCATGCCATATTAAAGAAAATCCATTTGGAAAGATTTTTTTTTTTTTTAAGTTACAGTTATGTTTAGTTTAAATCACACAAACTATTAAAAGTGTTGGCTATACTGTAGGTGAACTATCATCAGACTTCTTGCTGTTGGAGTATAGCACCAACAGAGAAAAAGAATACTTTTTGTGTATATTTTCATAGGGCTTTTTTTTATATCGCTTTATATATTGTTCTTGTTTCTTACATTGCCAGCAGAGCAAGATCTTCTTTATTGATTAATTGTTAACAAAATACTGAAAGTCTGTGGCATAACCACCAGGAGACACTGTTTAGTGCGGTCATTGTTGAAAAAAAAAAACATTAAAGTTAAAAATAAAATAAAAAAACACAGGATTCAACATTAACCTTTTCCAGGTAAAAAATTGGACGAGTAATGATCATGATCACTAATTGTCTAGGATAGGTACTGAGGGAAGTACCTATCCTACACAATTATAGTGCTTTCACTTTCTATAGGCTACCAACTGACTCATCCTTATTATAATGATAATTTATACATGCCTTTATTGTCCATTTTAGATGTAAAATTCAAAGCAATTTTTGTTTTGTATTGTCCCGTTCCTGAACATTTACTAAATGTTTATGCAGCAGCCAACTTAAAAATGTAGGCCTATAGAGGTCCAAAAAATAAGCCACATTTACAAGGAACAGACATGGAAAGTATATGCAAAAGAGTAGAGTGAGATGTGAGTAAAGACGTTGTAATAAGAGATTAAATGAGTCTTTCCATTGTCAAATAAATAAGTAAAATAAAATATATGCATACATAAATAAATAAATGAGTCCACACAACAGTGGTTATTGTTTGATCAAAATCACTTTAGTAGGCGTTGGCTATTGCCACTATTGGTTCATGTCCGGTCGCATAGACTGTAAACATATATTAAATCCAGCTACCAGATGGCGAATGAAATGGTTTCACTTTTCATACAGTGTACGGCAGATTTAGACGACTCGAATCAAACGAGTTATATAGGCTGTAAGCGCCTCCCGTAGAGGCGTCGCCTTGCTTTTTTCCTGATATAGGCTACTGGCGATCTCCCCGCAAACTAAGTCAGAACGTACGTTTCACTTTTGAGCTCAGAAACAGGGAGGAGACTTCACAGATCTACAGTCAACTCAGCGGAACTCCCCTCATGTCAGGGCGAAATGCTGTGAGTATACAGCTTAATACTTTCAGTGCAGAAGAGCTGGATCATCCTGAAGAACTACCACATCAGGCGAAAGACTCAAACTGCGCGCAGATAAAAGATCCGAATTTAATACTGCATGTCATTTAATACATCGATTGCACGGGTTTAAACTTGTATAGTACTACGGATTTGTGTAGTTTGCTTTTAATAAAACTTTTCAATAAAAAAATATGTGTTTGGTAATTATTAATTTAGTGAAATGTGTTGTTCATTAGTTGTGTATAAAGGGTAGGCATAATAAGCAATACTTCGCCCTACACCTTTTTCAGTAATTGTTTATTTATTTTTGTGAAAAGTTGTCTGTGAGGACTGAAATGTAATTAATGATTGATTGAAATAAAAAAGCATTTCATTTAATTTATTCAATTAAATAAATAACAAATTACTAGTCCAGATAAAATCACTCTAAATTTTTAGGTGGCTTGAAATGTTTTAAATTTAAATTAAAGTTTCAATTTGTCAATTAATATAACAAAACAAGCAAGCAAACTGATTTCCCCCGCAGTGTGAACAAAGCCATATTCACTTGTAAAATTTAGTAGGCTATCATCAGTACAAGCAAATATTCCCCTTATATAACTGATTTTCTTTAACTGCTATATTTAAAAAATTTAAATACACATTTTACCTGCAGGTCATCAGTTATCTTGTGGAGCCTCCTGCTGATTCCCTTGAGCACAGCCAATAGAGGTAAGCACTTTATAAGTAATGCAATTTTGATTTCCTACAGAATTACTACAGTGTATCAGGTTATTTACTGTTCCTAACAAATAATGCAAGTTCTGTTTTATATTGAGGTTTCACAAAGTGCAAGGGTGAATCCACCACATTGAACTGTCTGGAGCCAAATAATCATATAGGGGGCAAAGTGGATATAAACGCTCTTTGGAAAAAACATTCTGGTGAAAGAGTGATCTGGAAATACAACGGAGATAGTCAAAAGGGAGCCAGTTTCAAGAACAGGACAGTAGAGTTGAAAGAGGATTTATCCCTTTACATCAATGGATGTGATCAGTCAGATCAAGGCACATATATTCTCTGTATCGATGGAAAACCGTGCTGTGAAGTTACACTACTTGTCAGAGGTAAATAAAGCAGTTCCCAACTTAATCTTATTTAAAAAATATTTTATGATGTCATTAATTAAAGTTGTCATAAAATATTTTTTACAGACTCAAAACAATGCCAACCAAAAACGACCACAGGTTTGTTAACTTTTTTTATTCATTTTTTTTTATTTAGTCTTGCTGCACAGGGATTAACAGTTTAGTCTTTCTTAACTATTATTAAACACTAGTTTCTCATGCTTAATGCTTTAAGATTAATTAATTGAGCGAGCATCATTAAACAATTTTTTTATATTCCCACAGAACAATCAGTTAGAAGCACAGCATTTTCTATGGCAAAACAAGGTAATAACAATATAAACAATAATTACTTTGTGACCTATCATTTTGCTTTCTCAGAGACTCTACAAAATATGTTTTCCCCTCTTTCTGTTTTAGCTACCAAAGATGAAAAATACCTGGAAACTGAAACCAGTCTGCCAAATGCTTACGTCAGATGGGTTATTTATGTCTGTTTATTTTTGGTTGTGTTCGTCATATTGCTGTTTATCTGTGTTATCTGTGTTATCCGTGCATACATCCCAAAAGAGGAAGCTAGTAAAAATGATAAGTCAGGATCTAAACTGCTCCAAATATAGAATATATAGAGTAACTATGCCGATGCATGGTTTTCAATTTAATGTGGATAAAACAGCATATCATCAGCATGAACATCAGAACCGAAACGTTAGACTCAAAAATATAAAATTACAATTTATGTCAGGATGTCACATTTTCATAATTCTTCTGACATCAGCAAAGAAAGGTTATGCCCTATTATGCCTGAGCTACATTTGCCTACCCTTATTTTTGATATGGTGCAAATTTTCTTTCCCTTACAGTTTGCATTTGTATTGTCTTTGCTTGGGGTCCCCAAGGACCAATGATGAAAGCAAAGGCAATACAACAGCAAAGAGAAAGGGAACGAAAGTTTGCATAATACCAAACAAAAGGGTGCACAAATGTAGTTCAGAAATGTTGCCAATAAGTACCTGTCCTTATAGAGTAGTTGTTAAAAATATTGAAACACTAAATATCTACGTATGTTTAACTTCACGTTTATTACTGTTTCTAACTTTAAAAGAATTATTAGTCTATATAAGTCTAAATAGCAAAGATCATCTGGAATTAATCTGGGTGGAGGTATATCTTTTTCAATTTACTGGAAACTTATGGAATCAAGCGGTTTCATTTCATTTTTATATTGTGAAAATTGCATATGATAATGAGTGTCTGATTGACAGATATATATATATTTTTTTAATAAAGAACATATACATAAATCAAATCCTTGAATCCATTTCTTTAATTATGAGTCTGTTTGTTGAAACAAGACAAGACTTCACAGAAGCATGTTTTTACCAAAAAGTACAATAAGCAATAAGCTACCCAGTTATTAATTTACAATGAGTTCATCATGAAACAACCAATGATTGAGACATTTTCAAGAAATGCCTGACTTCATTCTTATAGTTCCAAGCTGATGAGGAACAATGTTTTCCTTATTCACTTAAAAAAAAAAATATCTTTAAAATGCACCTTCAAAAACATATATCATATGGCTAGTATTACTCACACCAACCTAACATGCACACTTTAGTTTAAGAAACTATATTTGATTTAGAATGTTTAATACATATATCTCCAATTTTAGGCAAACATAAGAGCAACACTTACCCCAGACAGTCATAATTCAGGAGTTCAGGTTGCAGATAGAGTTTCACCATGAAGAAATGCTGAAAAAGCTTTATGTCACTTGGGCAAGGGGAGGGGGTATTCCTTAAATTTGGGTGGGCATTGTGGCCCATTTAGGATAGAACTGAATTTTTTAAATCCCAGTGCCAAAGACTTCAACCCTACTCCTAGGTACCCACTGTCCTGTGAATGTTATTGGTTCTGCACACCAGGCCTGTGATTTTTCAAGTGATCTAGAAGACCTTCATCAGCAGATTCAAGTGTGTTTTATCAGGGTTTTAGCTAAACTCTGCAGGACAGTGGGGCCCCAGAAGCAGGTTTGAAGTCCTATGCCCTAGTGGAAATTGAAGTGTTACAGCATTTAACAATCACTGAATATAAAATAAATATACTGTATAATGTGCAAATGCACACACACATTTTTTTTTCTTGTAGATTTTATAAAAAGTTGACAAACTGTTTGCTATAACATCATGCACAATGAATAAGCCCAGTCAAATCAATTTGGAAAGCACTTTCAAAGCGGCTGTACAGAACACGTACTTGTCCGTGTTTAACAGAATATCTGTACTACTGATGTCTTTAAAAAGCCAGTGAGCAAGCTGACTGTTGACTGTAGCGAAAAAAGGTGATCTGTCATCTGTCTTATTATCCTTGAAGCACGAACACACCATATACTAGTCATTCATTCTTTTCAGACAATGTTTTTTTAGTGAGCTGTTTGTTTGTTTTCATTTAATGAAATAGGGCAGGTAAATTCTATCATCAGGGCTTGGCTTCTTTGAATAAGGACTGTGTGTACTTCCTGGTAAACATGTTATACAAATACCCTATGCAAATCATTTGAAAATGTTAACCTCATGAAATAAGATGTGCAATATATATACTTTATTCAACGTACTGCACAGTTTTTTGACAGCAGTATCTTTTTCTATCTTTCACAAGGTTATTATATTTTTCATGTGAAAAACAGAACAGCTCTAGGTCACATTGAATCTTGTGACGGTTGCATGCGTTCAAACCTGTTAAACCAGAATGAAACGTG